>NC_054540.1:36789553-37089553 GCF_017654505.1 Polyodon spathula | reverse complement strand
GAACATGTCATCCGGGCACGTGGGATATCACTGGAAAGCCCCACACCTCTTCTTTCATTTCGTATATTGACTATGTTCTGTTTTTGACTTACAGGCACTTGAACACACCTACTGATTTGCCGCATGTCACAGCACTGGTGCACTGAAGCACTGAATGTGGGGGTGTTAGAAAGTACGCATACAGGCATGCCTGAGAAGTGCAAAGCCTGTGCTTTTAAATTATGTTGAAACTGGAATGCTATCTGTTGAAGCAAAAAACTAAACTTAGGAGCTGACTCATGTCACATGGCTCAAGCCTTAGTTTCGATTTACTGTAGTTTCGCGTAGAAAGAGCAGGCGACCCCAGGCAATGGCAGCAACAGACCCTCGGGAGGTAATGTCATGTGGGGAGAGGAGCTCCTGGCCAAGAAGACGACAACTTCTCCACTTCTCCCCCTGGTGGTGATGCTGGTTGTGATGGTGGCACTGACCTTCTTTTTATTTTAATAGTACGTACCTGATTTGAAACCACAATTACTTCTTCCTCCTTGGACTTCTGCTGTTATATTTCAAGTCCCTTGTCATATCAGGGTCGTCTGGGCTTGGTGTCGTCTGGGTTTTGGACTCTTTGCGCTGTACTGCAGTAGTGGCTGTGGAAGCCTGTAGTGTGACAGTAGTCTGAGAGACTGATTCTATGCAGATTGTGTGGGTTCAGTTTATAGATGATTGGACATTTTTATTGCTTTCAATAATTGCGTTGGCCACTGCATTTTTTGACTTGCTTATTGCATTTACTGACTTGCTTATTGCATTTACTGACTTGCTTCTATTTTATTGATGAGTTTTGTAATGCTGCTTACAATTGCACCTTTAGTTTTACATATTTGTTTCCCTGCTGTAGCTATTTCCTTTAAAGTGGTGTTCATGATTTGTAATTGCACATTGGTGTGTTTTTGTTAATGTATTACCTGTTTTGTTCATCATTTAACATTGGAGGGTTCTATTTCAATTTTCTATTTTCATTTTTATTAACTTTAAGCATTTATTTGACAGATGTGTCTTGTCCTCCCAATCCAACAGGTGTTTTACGCCACCTCCTCTGCTGGTGTTAAAATGCCAGTGGAAAAGTCACCAGTTCGATAGCTTCTCTGTGCTGCTTTTGTTTAACCTCATGCCTTTCGTCCTGCCACCTCTTTTGACAAACCAAGCTGCATCGTTGTACAAACGAGAGTGTTGATGTGCTCTGTTATCTCTGCCAACATTTTTTTCTCTATGTTATAGAAGCCATAATCTTACTATATATTTGTCACAACCTCTTCTCTTGGAATATTAATTCATCAGTGGAGAATTTTGGCTTTCTTTGCCTTTCTCTCAGGTTGTTTTTACTTCCACAGTCCATGGTGCCACAGAATAATGTTTACCTTAGCTACGTCATAAGTACTGGACAACTTAATTAGCATACTGCCTTTTATTTTTGCTGGTTAACTTGCCAATAATTCCTGTCACCTAACATGCATGACTTTCACTTTATTTATCCTGCCGGTGGTTTTAAGAATCAGAGAAAAAAAAAATGTCACGGTGTATAAATGGGGCGTTCTGGAAAAACCGTCTATTTTTGTAAATAACCCCATCATGTTTTAACATGAAAATACAGGTTTGCTAAAATGTCTCCAAAATTGCACGTTTGAGACCTCTATAATGAGTAGACTGAATGGTGGAGAAAATGTATGGTGCTATTTTGTGAGCTACAATTTAATTGTTGGCCGATGGTGTTAATGAACTTGGTTTTGGTGTGAGAACTCAAAGTAATCTCATCGACTGCATTCCGATGGCTGTGCCAATTCACTTTCTATATATTGTTCTGTTTAAGTAATCACATCCAGAAGCCAGGCTAATGGTTACTCTGTTGTACCAGCTGCAGATTTGACAGTTCTATTGAGGCCACAGCAGCGCTTTAAACTTCTGAGTTTAAAAATAGAAACCAGGATGACTTAACAGAAAACAAACTGTAAATCTAAACAACAGGAAGAGTGTGTTAGTTAGTCTTACTTAAACAGGAGATGCGAGTGGAATTGAGGTTATCCAGGACCAAGACAGCCCTACATCTGCACACAGACAGACAGTGGTAAACATTGCATGTTATCGATTTACAGCTAATGCTAAATGACTGGGCATGACGCTTGTTCTTCATTTTACCAAAGGTCTGTAATGGCAGACTCTATTCTTATATGGGGTGTTCAGCTTTAAATAATAGTTATTTCTGTAAAAAAATAAATAAAAATAAAACATTTACAGCCTCAGGGCAGGCTTTAACATGCCTGCCTGTCTGTCTGTGTCTGTCTGTATGTGCATATCCAGTATATGGCATTGAAGATGTGAAATCTTCCTCTTAGTTATTATTCCAGCTCAAGAGTTAATGTATAGTCATACTCTTAAAAAGTAAAGCACTAGAAACTGTACATGTCAGTATCCAATATGTTTCCTTATTTTATTTTATTTAGTTTAGTTTTTACTTTCTCCATCTCCACACCCATTCTCCACTCACAGAACACACAACCCCAAGTGAGTGAAAACATGCTGCTTTTATGCAGCTGTACCGAGACTCGATTGCTAACCAATCATTCAAATTGAGTCTCGGTACAACTGCATGTGAATTAATAAAGTGCCATTCCCCGTGCTCGCATATTATTGCATTTTACCTGCACCTGAAGTGCTGTGCAATCCTCGTGCCTAAATACAAACATACATTTTAAACCCACTCGTGTTACACAGACCCATTTATATCCCGTTTACTAATGACTATACACCAACATTAACACACTACACGTAACATACAACACAGAAATACACCCAGGGGCGAGGCAATATTGCCACACACCCTAAAATTGTCAGGGTACAATTGTAAGAGTATAAAATGCATTCCTTCTATTAACCGATGAACCTCTGGCATGTGTCATTTACACATGCTGCGACCAATTGAGCGGTACAGATGGAAACTGATCAGTGCACATTTTAATATGCGTCTAAAACAGAAAATTCAGCTCTAAGCAGGACAGAATGGATTCAATTGCAGATAAAAGCTAGACGCTAGAAAAGACGGTGCGTTTGGGAATGCAGTTTCATTTTTTACTGCAGTTTAACCATGTTCAATAACAGAAACAAGAAAGTAAGAGATTCATATAATTACTGTACCTTTAGAAAGATGAAAGAAGGTTTTTTATTTGAGCTCCAAAGCCAGTTTGTGTTGGTGTGCGCGCACTTTTTGTTGATGCTCCACTTCTCTCACAGGTTAACACACTCTTGTGGTGCAAACAAATCTATCAGGTTACTTTGGCATGGACCGAGAAAGCATGGTAACAACTGTTTTTGGAATTCTGCTTAGCACATTTCCGTACACTATAGTACAGTGCTTCGCTTTGCATTCATTTGGATTCATTTTCTTTGTACAATATATAGGCAGTATCATACTGGGGTGTTTTAGACACACTGATGTACTTAAGATTTGAAATAGTGATGAACATGTATGTACAATAACAGTTTTTTTTTTAAAGCAAACTTGTGTAAGAATTGCATTAGACTGTAAGACTTGCACTGTAAGACTAGGGTGCTTCATATTAGTTTTCCTCCATTAACTAATTACAGTTATGGTGAAAGCAATAGGCTCTTCCAAATTAAGTTATCTAATAAAACCTGCTGCTATTTCCAGCATTAAATATTGGATAACATCTAGCAAGATTAAATTGCCACAGAAGTGCACTTTTCTTTTCCTAAATCAAATCTATATTGATATCATACTGTTAACACATTTGAAATCTGTAGGGTCATGCGAAGTACACAGTAAGGCAGTTGTTGTTTTTCTCAGAAAACGTCATAGAAGAATAAGGATATTAGATATTTATGTTTTTGTGAAACAGAAATATTCCCAGTACCTCAAATGGCTGCCATGAGTCAGCTGTGACTAAATGTGAAGCCAATATCTTGAAGTGTTTGGTCTTTGTCACCCACCCGAAACGTTTGTCTGCTTGACATATTGGTTCCTTGGCCAAGACAAAGTGTGTTGCTACATTTTGTCAAGGAGTTTCCATAACACTGAAAGTATGAAGCTGTATCTCAATTGGTATCACATCAGTGTTAACAGTATGCTTAGTAAATTAGTGAGAAAGACTTTGCTTTGTGTTATGATGTCTTTGTTGAAACACAGAAGCGGGTGATAGATGAACGGTTTGAGGTCATTACTGTACTGTTTTAACAGTAACCTTGAAATTGTTAATCTTGTTAGCTGGATGTGGGATGATCACAAGGCTCTAAGTCCACAGTGTCAGTTTGGGGCAGCACAGTGCACTTAGCTTCCTTCTATCATTATCTTTTGTTTAAGAGATTCCAGACTACAAGTACCAGCATTGCAGTGAGACTATAAAACCTGAAATGTCCCGGAACCACATTTCCAGCTGCACCATGAAGCCAGTGTGTAAAACCCAATCTCAGCTTCTTCCACTATCAAAATGGGGCTGCTGTCAGTTCCATCTGCAGTCTGCCAGCCAATCTGCAAGCAGACATTACACAAGAGTCAGTGATCACCTGTAATTACAGTATCACATATTCCCTACTTGCTGTTTATGAATTATGTCTTCCCTACAGTGTAATGTATTCACAGCCTATGTTCAGCCTCACAATTAGACCAGTTAATTTTGTTTTCAATATTACAGCACTAGAAGGCACATTTTCACAAGGGAATTTTCTTTCAATGCTAGTTATATATAGATATGCTAATCACACATTTTCAATACCAGTGTGTTATCAGATTATAAGGTTAAGGAATACATTATTTGTGCTGAGTCTTTCTCTTTATCTAGTCAGTCTGTGGATTTGATGGGACATGTGTTAATTTAGTAAATTATTATTCCAGAGAATTGATCCTATTCACAAAGATTTAACTTCAAGCTTTGTAAAGCTTTAAGTTAAAGAAGGTTTTTGATCAATTATAGAAATAAAATAAATGTTTATATCATGAGACTGTTTTAGAGTATTGTAGGCTTCTTTATCAACAGCCTAAAACAGTTTAAGAAATATAAAAATGTATGTCTACTCTGTCAAACATTCTTTCAATGCTTCTTGAGTTAGAGCTTTGTAGATATGCCGTAATGGGGGCACTTGAGAGAAGGTGCTTGTGCTCAAACAGGTAAATCAACAAGGGAATTACTTTTGCTCAGGAACATTTGCCAAGAGAAAGAGTGTGGGATGTGTGATTAACAATTTTGTAAGAGTAGGCAATATGGTTAAAAATATAACGCTGCGATACAGAAAATATGACACAACAAATGTAGCATAATGTGTCTCTTGTCAACACTGCAAGGTGTTGTGTAACACTTTCAGAGTTACTTTTGGACGTGATGTAAAATAGTGCTACAGTAACCAATTAGGAAATGTATTCACTGTTCTGTCATTCATTACTTATTATAATGAGAGCATTCCACAGCAAGTTAAAGATCAGGCGTCTGCAGGTTAGCACAGGGCTGAACGCTCTGGTTGAAACGCTCGTACTGTCATATAATTAGTAGGGCTGTCAATTAATGGCAGTTAACTTCTGCGATTAACTAAAAAAAAACTAATAACATGTAATTTTTCTAACGCTCGTTAAATCGCAGTCCTCTGTTTTTTTGTGATCAATTGTTTTTTTTTATTATTTTTGATAACAAAGCAAAAAATAATAATAAAATAAATTATTTACAACATTGCCAGTGCTTGACATTAAAATAATAATAAAATAACTAAGAAAAAGTTACTACAATATTGTTATCTAAAAATAAAATTACATACCAAAAATAGAAGCTAGTATGACGGTAAAGGAAAGGAAGCCCATGTCATTTAAGCATCAGTGCAGCCAAATCGGCAGCAGTTGCACTCCATGCCTGTATAGTTGTCACACGTGCCTTATTAATCCTGGCTGTGGAGCATTCCAAAAAAACAATGCTTCTAAAGCCCGAGAGCCAGGTAGCAATCGTAGGAGGAGTAGGGACTATGCTAGCAATAAGACCCGACGGGGTGAGCAGTATTGGGCAATACCGGACCGCCCAAGGGAGTAATGAGATCCGACAGCGCAGACGGAGTGCCTTATAGCCCCTGGCAGGGCCGGTATTTGCCAATACCGCCCACCCTGAAGGGTCTTATTGTGCTTAGAAAATGGGCAACTGTTACAAAAAAAAGAGAGAAAAAAGTTTTGTGGTTTAAAACTTGAACTTTAGGTGGCTCAAGGATATCTGTCCAGGCGAAAAGGCATTTATGGTGGTACTTTTTATTTCCTGATCACCTATTGCAAATTAATGTACCCCACTGCCAAGGGTATTAGTCAATGAGATGCCAGGAAATAAAAAACACATTTTCTGAAATGCCATAACTACAGTAGGATAAGATTAAGCATCCATCATAGCTAAGTTAAAGTGTGAACCAATGCTAGATGTTATATAGACTGATATTTACTCTGTCATGCACAGCAAATTACTTGCAATTTATGCATGCAGTCCACAAACTGTTAATCCCAAAACATTCCCAAGGTATTTGATAAGGATCAAATAACTGATTCCAGGCTATGAGGTACGATATTTATCTAGTGACGTCAGTGCAAGGAGTATGCCAGCAATGATGGAACAAATTAGATAAATATCAAATCAGCCTAAATGTAGCCTAAATACATTTAGTTTGGTTTATTTTGTAGAGGGTAGATTATCTGTAACCTAGCAACCGCCTAGGGTTCTCCTATGGGTGATATTTGGGGTAGGGCAGCAGAGCAGAGGCTTTGTGTGTTTTGTGGCTGGCAGCCATCTTGGCTTGGGTGGGGGCCAAACAACCTGAAGTCTTTACATAGCCACCTAATAATTGTTTATTAAAAGTGTGGAGTGTGGATAGGTGTTGTTTGGTCTATTGATTGTAAATTAACCCTGGCCACATGCTATAAATGTTTGTTTGTTTGAGCGTGGGCCGTAGAGAAAGCTCAGTGAAGGTGTTGTCCCGCCATAACAGCAGAGCCTGGTACACGTTGCCCGATGCGATTGTCGGATTTCAATGGAGGAAGTCAAGTTGCAAAAAAATCTTTGCGAGCGGGCATCACACCCTGCCTCATGAAATCACAAGAAGGGACGCACAAGTTTTTCCTGCAGTTACTATCTCTGTGTTTGCTATTCCTGCCAGTGAAAAGCCTTGACTGCACGCCACTTTACCACAGGTAAACCCTGCCATCACCACAAGCTTGCCATTAGTTTGATATCCAGGACTGACAATTGTAACGAACGACATTCTCATTGAACAGCCCTGAATAACCAAGTCTTGGTTTAATAACAGCACAACTGCAATGTGCGTGGCCTTTTACAGTGTGTGGGCTTTTTATTAGGAACGACAGTATTATGAATTACAGCATGCACATGAGCCACATGATCTACAGTGCCATGTATAAAGCAGTTAGTTAGTTGGCTGTTAAATAGGTATCAGATATTTATTTGTAAGGTTTTATACTTTTACAATTGTTTTATTCTGCTCAGAAAATGCTGCTTTCAAAATGTGGTCCTGTGTAATTTTTATCCCAGATGAGAAATCAAACGCGACTGTGTGCCACATCTTTAAGGAATGGCAGCTCATTGTATCGACTAATGCACAAGATGAGACAGCAGATAAAACCCTGTGTTAGTAACCAACATGAGACAGGAGTACAAGGCTGCTTTATCTTTGAATCCAGTAGTTCGAGGCTTGGAGGAGGCTAATGATGCCTCTTCGTAACCACCGACAGAAGAGAAATACATCTGATATGGTGGCAAGAGCAGAGTGTACAGCGAGTTGAAATTTGTTTGTTTCAAAATGAAGGCTATTACTTGAAGTACCATAGTATAGTCACTTATTTTAGTGATAAAATGCATTTAGTAGAAGACTAATTTCGCTAAATAATTACCAATAGAATGGATTATTTCTATGAGGGGACTTCTATCTCAGCGTTTGGTTGAACTTATTCACAGCAAATGGGACTGTTTGCTGAGCTGCGGAAGGAGTTATTGTTTAAAATTCAATGCTCAATGAATTGTGTATAAAAGATAATTCTCATGTGCTAATGTTCTAATTCTGCTATTAGTCTCCATTGTTTAACCTTATTAATAAGAAATATTTAATGTTGCTATTTCTATGTTCTATGTGTTAAAGCTCATTCACATGTGTTAAGGCTGCTGTTAACGGATGTTAAGTGTTAATGATTTGCTCTAAAGTTCTTATCTCACACTATCATTAGTGACTAACAATAATGTATTTGTGTTAGCCAAAACCTTCTTCTTCCTGATTGGTAAAATGTTTGTAACTTTTATCAACTATTGTTGGGTACTGAGCATTTAATGTTGCACTCCAGTCTTGATTGGTAAATTTCAATTGCATTTGTATAATTATATGCAATGCATTGTCTGCGGCAGTTTGAAAACATGCTATGGTGTTTACATAGACCAGTGATACATGTTGATAAACTGTGGCTTTGATTCTGTATTGATGCAGTTATTTTTTGTCATAGATAATTGTAAATTTGACAGATTGGTCAACCTGAATTCTAAACGCAATAGCATTTGATAACTGATATCATTTATTGAAGAAATATGTATAGTGTCTGTATAGGTGTGTTTTTTCTTCTGTCTAATATAAATAAGTGAAAAAAAAACACAACTTGATTTATTAGAACTATCTGCTTGTCTGTTGCTCTATTTTGTACTGCTGTGGTAAATCTTAACTTTTACCCATATCAGTATGTACGAAAAGTATGCTCTAAAAGTACTTGCATGAACAGTGAATGTTTTCTATTGCTGTTATACTGCTCGTCAAGCATGACAAGATCTGTAAGAAGTTGTATTTAAAATTGTCCATACTAGGAATGCCCTTCATATAAACTGTAATAATAGCTGCAGGAATACATGTAGTGACGTATTCTACACAGACAACTTGCCTTAAAAATGGTATTTGTGCTGACTTAAAAGAAATCGATTAACAGCCAGATTGACTTAATGAGCCTTTCTTTTTACTCCAGCAAAATGATGTGTTGCACACTTAAAATATTTGAACTCAAACAATAAGGAGAAACACACAGAAGTAAATACTGCACTCTTTTTCCTGCGTCTTCAATGAATGCTACATTGTGCGTGTGTATTTTACTGTCACTTTCATATGTGATCCTCTTTTTCAAGTAATACAAAAACACAAACAGGATTATTTTATATCTCTATTGATAACCAATTTAATTTCAAATCAATACTCTGCAAACACAGTAAACCAGGTATATTTTTTTGAATGTATAGCTAGAAAAATGTTTTAGCTCGTTTGCCAGAAATCTGTGATGTAATTGAGAAATAGAGATGGTTTAACAATGTTAATTACAGCTTTAAAGGAAGTAGAGGACAGAAGTAAACATAGAAAAACTTTTTTATATAGCTTACTAAAGTAAGTTTAGGTGAAAAAAGTTTCATTTTATACATAGCTGCAAACACATATCTAAATAAACAGATTACCGCAGGCTTGTTTCTTAACAGTAAAACAAATGTGGTCATGCAAACCCTTACAATGTTACTTTCTCTCACTGTTTAAATCTCAATCAATTAGTATTTGCTTCTCATAATATCAGTTATTTTAATTATATAACTGTAAGGTCTACAGAAAAAAAAAAAAAAAATTTACCTGATTAAATAAACTCTTGAGAGTATCGACTTTCTGTCATGCAGATCAATGCTGCCGATTCAATCTGGCCACATCCAGCTAAGACACTGTTATGTTTCCTTCTGTTTCCTTTCCCATAACCATAGAAAGTTTAAATTCATTTAAATTAACCATTGTTTAAGAAAAACATGTTAATACACAACAGCGCCATGTCGCTACACTGAGGACATAAAAAACCAAAAAATTGGCAGCTTTCTTTTTTCATCTAAGGATAACACAGAGGATGGATTGTAACTGTCTCTGGAAATGTATATGAGATTTAATAAATGTCGAATATTATCAGAGGAATACCTTCCCTTTACAGAACCTTTTTGTTCATTGTGAATTAATGTGTCTATTGCAGTCTGTAACCTCATAGCTAGGCTCTTTACCAGAATCTTACAATCGCTCTGAATAAGTGAAATTGGTCTGTAGTTGGCACAGTCTATTAAGTCTTTGTCTGGTTTAGGAATAAGAGTTATAGAGGCTAGGTTCATGGAAGGTGGTAGTGTTTGCTGAGTGAGTGAAAAATCTAAATTTTCTTTTAGTAGGGGAGTAAGGCTATCCATATTGATTTTGTAGAACTCCGGGGGGGTGGGGGGGGATCTTCACCAGGGGGTTTTCAGAGGCCAGTACATTTATTGTATTTTTTATGTCTTCAATTGTAATAGGGGCATCCAATATTTCCTTATCTGTAACTTTCAATTTATTCAATTTAAGATCACTAAAAAAAGCATGAAGTTTGTCATAATTTAGCTCACCAGGGGAACTATATAGTTTGCTATAATACTTTTTAAATGCTGTATTAATAATGTCTGGTTGATTTGAAACGTTACCATTTTCAATTCTAATTGTTGGAATCATTTTGGATTGTACTAACTTTCTCAAAGTATGAGCTAATGGTTTATCCCCATGCTCATGGTATTTTCTTTTCAATCTGTTTAACAAAAACACTTCTTTATCAGTTATCCATTGTTTAATTTAAAGTTAGCACTGTTAGTAACTATAACTTGAAGAGGAGGGATCAAGTCTAAATTTGATAACTGTTCTTTTTAGACATTGTAGACATTGAATCTCTTCCATATGTTTTCTCTTCATTTTGGCAGTATAGCAGATAATTCTACCTTTAAGAAAGACTTTTAAAGTTTCCCATAGACTGGCTGGAGAAATATCAGGGGCCGGTTGTACTAAACTGATCCGATTGTGTATCCAGGCTCAGATCTTGATCCTATGGCATATTGGGTTGCACTAAAAGGATCAGAGCTGATCTTGAGCTCAGTTTCAGCTCAAAGTTTGATCCTATTTCGATCTTCCTTCAGACCAAGATCAGAGTGGGGTCAGAGGTTCATTGAATGTTTTATAAATGGAAAAATTAAATGTTTTTAGTTTTGAACAAAGGATTAAACTAAATAATGTAATAACTCCATTTAAAACTCATCTCTGATCCCAATCTGATCCTGCTCTATGGTTGATGGTTGCAAATGAAACTGTAATATACAGTGCCAAGAAAAAGTTTGTGAACCCCAATGATAATTATGGAAATTCCAGTTTTGCCATGATAGCCTTTTCTTAAATATCCAATAGGGGGTTTATATTAACCAATTCCATGTCTTTTGAAACAAAATGATGTATGAATTAGACAAACAAATAATTAGGTAGAACTTCAGGGGTGAGTTTGGGAGGCCCGACCCTATATAAAGATCAGAAACTTTGTGAATTTGGTCTTCACCACACATGTTGGTTGAAACACGTCATGCCACGATCAAAAAAAAATTTCTAAGGACCTCAGAACAACAGTTATTGATGCTCATCAGTATAGAAAGGGTTACAAAACAATTTCTAAGGATTTGGAGCTCCACCAATCTACTGTCAGACAGATAGACTACAAATGGAGGTATTTCAAGACCACAGTCACTCTACCCAGGAGTGATTGTCCTACCAAAATGTCTCCAAGAATAAACCGTAATATCATCAAGGAAGTCACAAAGAACCCCAGAGTAACATCCAAGGTTCTGCAGGCAACTTTTGCCTTGGCTAATGTGAGTCTTCATGACTCAACTATCAGAAAAAGACTAAACAAGAATGGTGTTCATGGAAGGATAGCCAGGAGGAAACCACTGCTCTCTAAAAAGAACATTACTGCCCGTCTGAAGTTCACCAAAGAGCGATGATCCACAAGACTTCTGGAGCAATGTTCTCTGGCCAGACGAGTCAAAGGTAGAACTTTTTGTCCTCACTGAGAAAGGTTATGTTTTGCTAAACCCAAACACTGTATTCAAACAGAAACACCTCATCTCAACCGTCAAGCATGGTGGTGGGAGTGTGATGGTTTGAGGCTGCTTTGCTGCCTCAGGACCTGGACGTCTTCATCATCATTAACTTGATTCCTTCCGCTGATGTGATGTGATTATATCCGCGATGTCGTAGTACTCTTAAACAGTGAGCGCTCATTTACACTTCCTGCAGCCTGCCTATGTGCCAGATGAAATTGGATGTCATGACATAATTTTCTTAACTGCACATGAATTCAAAGGCAAAAATACGCGTCTCTGTCTGTCTTATGGATATTAGGAATACGTAACGCAATGTGTTTTACCACCTTCCCAGAATTTGTGCGACAGTTTCTAAAATGGTAAGTGATGTGTGGGACAGTAGGGATTAACATTAACATTAAACAGGATCAAGAAAGTGCTGCTTCAGATTTAGTAAGCGAGTCAGAATCGGGATACAGATGCAGGTGTGCTTTCCAAACGCAAGCAACTTAAAAGGTAAATATATGTATACGTGTGGCAAAGTGCCCCTCCCTGTGTGTATTTTGTGTTGTGTGTTAATGTTGGTGTATAGTCATTGGTACTGGGGATATAAACGGGTCTGTGTAACACGAGTGTATAAAATCTATATTTGTATTTAGGCACGAGGATTTCACAGCACTTCACGTGTAAGTAAAATGTAATAATATGTGAGCACGGGGAATTGCACTTTATTAATTCACGCGCAGTTGTACCGCGACTCCAATTGAATGATTGATTAGCAATAGAGTCTCGGTACAGCTGCATAAAAGCTGCATGTTTTCACCCACTCTGGGTTGTGTGTTCGATGAGTGGAGAACAGGATTGGAGATGGAGGTAATAAATAATAAAATAATAACATAAAGTTGAAATATCTGCTCACCGTGTTTTGTGTAGTGTTAGTCCATTTTTTTTGTCTCTTTTTGTTTTGGCGAATATGCCACGTCCTGTGTTTTTTGTTTGTTTGTTACAGCCTTTTTATTTACTGTTCTGTTTATTCATTAAATGCTGAGCGAAACCATTCGCTCAACTCCACCAAACTCCACCTCTCTCTCTGTTTATTTCCGGGTTCCTGTTTCTGGTCTGACGTCCCCCACTCCGGCCGTCTTTGTAACAATACGGTATAGCGATCAAAGTTTTGTTTTATTTTGATCCTATTTTCTGTTATGAGTAGAGTAATACAAAAACCAAAATGGGGAGTTTTTTTTGTTTTGTTTTTTTGTGCAATGCCCCCTTTTCCACAAGAGTCTATTTAAATGAAATCTGACAGTTTTCACTTGGGTGTACAGCTAAAAAAAAAGGCATAAGTAAACCTTAGTGATGCTATTTCCTTATGAAAATGTGTCTTTGGATACTTTGTTATTGTGAAGAAACTATAAGGCAGAGATTAAGAAATTAAAAATGTGATGTCTGCCTAAAATACACACAAGAAAAATGTATAACTTTATTGAGTGACAGGCAAAATAATGAGTATTACAGTTTTACATACAGTATAGTTTTATTATATAACAGCATGGCAAATCGTTATACTGCTGGGAATTGTGCAGCATGTGATTTTAACAGGAAAGTGACTGTGTTGTTTGTATTTATTTAACTTCAATACATTAGTAATATACTTTAGCTTGGGTATTGTACTAATTTATATCAACAATTGATCAGCCTATTCAGTTTGACCTCTTTGAGAACCACTGGACCAGAGGATGTTTTTATCTTTTAAAATAATTAAATGTCAAGTCTGTTCCTATTTTTAATATTAAAATTGTATAAACATTATTAAGGGCTGCCACGGTGTAGACCAATTATAAGTAACATTGTCTATGAAGCTGCAGAGAGACTGAGTCGCTGTATCCTCTGTTTCAGAATAACATTGTCTATGAAGCTGCAGAGAGACTGAGTCGCTGTTTTCTCTGTTTCAGAATAACATTGTCTATTAAGTAGCAGAGACTGAGCCGCTGTGTTCTCTGTGTTTCAGAATAACATTGTCTATGAAGCAGAGAGACTGAGTTGCGGTGTTCTCTGTGTTTCAGAATAACAAGGTGCTCGAGCTGCAGAGAAACTGAGTTGCTGTGTTCTCTGTGTTTCAGAATAACATTGACTATGAAGCTGCAGAGAGACTGAGTCGCTGTGTTCTCTGTGTTTCAGAATAACGAGGTGCTTGAGCTGCAGAGAACTCGTATGAAGGATGAGATTCGAGAGTACAAGTTTCGGGAGACGAGGCTCCTGCAGGACTACACAGAGCTGGAGGAGGAGAACATCATGTTGCAGAAACTGGTCTCCACCCTCAAGCAGAACCAGGTCTGGCCCACACTACATTCACATTGCACTTCTCAAAACTTCACTGGAGTTGCATTACAAGCATTTTGAATGGGCAGAGCTAACATACACATCACCTAAAAAGGTACTAAAGGGGAAGTGGGGTCTTTGGGCAATTTATAAAAGCTATGTTGCTACATGAAGCTGTATTTCACCAGGGGCGCTGACATTTTTACTGCTGTACCAAGGCTGCAAAATGACAATGAAATCTGAAACTAGCAAAAAGCAACTGATTCGTCACGTACATGTGACCAACCTTAAGAGTTACGTGCACTGCTGTGCATCCTGGGATATTCATTTATTTGTCAAGGTTACATCTTTCTGCAAAGATGGTGCATTTCTGAGTAAACAGTCAAAAAGTGAAATCAAAATAATTGTATATCAAAAGAATTAAAGAAAGGGAAAACAAACAATCAATAATCATTAAATCATTAATTGGTACCCAGTAAAGGTTTTTGGATAAACGTAATTGGTAAGTACAGATAAAGTGTAGGTGCAGGGAATGCTTAGGGTAATATAGTGTGAAAGCTTTGACACAAACTCTTCCTTTACTCTTGTGCGCCCTCTGCAGGTAGAGTACGAAGGGCTGAAGCACGAGATCAAATGCCTGGAGGAGGAGACGGTGCTTCTCAATAGCCAGCTGGAAGACGCGCTGCGCCTGAAGGAGATCTCGGAGAGCCAGCTGGAGGAAGCCCTGGACACACTGAAGAACGAGCGTGAGCAGAAGAACAACCTGCGCAAGGAGCTATCGCAGTACATCAGCATGAGCAACAGCATGTACAGCACCCACCTCAGCATCTCCGTCGATGGGCTCAAGTTCAACGAGGAGGCCAACAACGGCACGCCCAACAACGAGGACAAGTGCAACGGGCACGTCCACGGCCCGCTGGTCAAGCTTAACGGAGACTACCGGGGCTCCACTTCCAGGAAAGGAGAGGTGCTCCACCCTGTCTCCGACCTCTTCAGCGAACTCAACCTCTCCGAGATGCAGAAGCTCAAACAGCAGCTGCTACAGGTAGGTATGCACAGACTTGGGTGTTCAGTTGCCATAGCAATGGGACTTGGCCACGCATACACAAAGTGGGTATTGAAAATATAATCAATGAGTGAGAGGTAACAGAGCGGAGGCAAGAAAGCTTCTTATCTACAAAGCAAAAGACCTGGACTCGTCTGCATTTGTAGTCTTAGATCTTATCTTATCTTAGATCTTGCATCACAAGACGCTGCCCGCTACACTCTTCACCCACTTTAAACCACGGTGATCGGCTGCAGCCAGTCTATGAGATGTGGGTCACTGTACCAGTGTAACAGGGTGGAGGCTGGACGTGAACCAGTGACACTGCACATTGTAAGCGAGCAACTTAACCACAATGCAAAAGAGCCGGGCTCGTCTGGGAATACGGGATAGAATCCATAACGACACACTGCCCGTTACAGAGGGAAGGTGCAAACAGAGGGAGAAGTTGTTTGTCATTACTCACAAATTGATTATTTTTTAGTTATCCGCCAAAGACCATTGTGTTTTCTTTTTATACCATCCATCATCAAGCCTTTTCTTATGATAACAGATTTGATTAAGCAGTTTTATCTTTTTACAGACTAAGCATTGCTATTGCTGGGAGCTCTGAATTCAAAGCTTGGCAAAGCCGTTATTGTAAAGTCACACTGCTACAAGCTGGCTGTTGAAATATGAGTACAAAGTATAAGAAAAGCATAAACAAATAACAGCAAATAAAATGTTGGCAATTGAGAGACAAAAAAGAGACCGAGACCTCTGCTTTTTAAGGCTCCTGTTTAAAGTCAAATTAAAAAGACATTGAAAAAGACTTCTGGTCGAAACCTTTATCATTGCATTTATTACGTTTTCATTTTTTTTATTTAGTTTTACTGAGTGTTTAATAGTAATAAAAAAGAGAACATTTAAATCACCATGATACATTTTATTCAGGAATCTAATACCATCAGTTTTTCACGCATGATTTGATCTGCATGATGCAGGTGCATACATCAGCATCCCAAAGCAGTTTTGGTGCGTTGCAGTTAAAAGCCTGTTCCCTCTTCATTGTTCTGCCAGACACACACATACTTACACATGCACAGTATTTGTAATATATATGTAGTCGTGTGTGCATTGCTGGGGTGGTGTCATGGGAAATTAGGATCAGAGGAAGCTTGTGTTCCTACAGCTGGAACCACCTATAGGGATTCCAGCATAAATAAACCATCTGCACAGAAGGCTGGGTGGTAAGAAGGGTGTGGTGAACAGGCACCACGTCTATTGTAGATGGAACATGAAGGTGGGACATTTTAAGAGTAAGTAGCTTTGAATTATTGTACTGTCCCTTGTCTCATTATGATGTTTGCAGTCATTCTTAGTATTTTCAAATTGTGTGGTTATTTCAATAAATATTTAAGGTGCTTTGACCATGAGTGGTGTATTGCCAGAAAAACTAAAAGGAAATTGTTTGCAAAGTGGCAGGTCTAATCTATGTTGCTGTGAAAGGGGAGTTGCTGTGAAAGGGGAGGGGCACTACTAGACTTAATTTGTAAATACTCAATTTACTAACAAAACCAAATCAACAGGTTTGTTGAATAGAGGTAAACTGACCAGAGATAGCAACAGAATGGCAAAGGCAGAATAAAAGTCCAAAAAGTTTTATTACAGTGGTCTCAAAGTTACATAAAAGTTGGTTTAAATAACCAATAAAATCGCAGTTTTAATAAGAAAAAGTCAGTTAAATAAATAAATAAAAGGCTGCTAAAAAATACACTGTATTCAACTGGAAGGGTCCTTAGACCAGGGCCTATCAGCAATAGCACTTCTCATTGAGGGAAACATGTCTCCCTAGCAAGGATTCTACAACAAAACCAAATAGTTCATAAACACACACAGGGTAGCAACTGTATTAGAAGTCAACAGCAATATACAGGGGTTCCCAAGGATTAAGGGTTAATTAAATGTTAGAATGGCAGGACTTCAATATTAAACAGAAAAAAAAGATTATTATCTAACTATCAGGTCAGTTAGGTGGCTATTCTCCTCACCCACACCTGTTAGTAAACCCCACCTTCTATAAGCAAAACCAGGGCAATTATAATAATAATATAATCAAAAGAAATATCGAAACACAACTAAAATCATAAAATACTAGCACACTCAAAACTAAAAAACATTTAAAAATACCAAACTATCACTTAAAGAACTATAGTGTTTACAAAACAGCAACCACGATAATAATAAAAAAGAAATAACCGATTACCTTTACGGTGCGCTGAGGGCAAGCCCCAAACTGACCTACCTGCTTTGACAAACAAGAAATGCCTCCCCCACCCGTAATTGCTGGCCAGTGAAAAAAAAAGGCTTTCCCCTTTTTAAACCAGATGAGAGGAGAAGGACACAGCGTTTAGCAACAATAAGCAAACAGAAGGTGTGGGTCTCTTAACCGGCCGCTTTAATGCTTTCATTCAACAAAAACAAAACTTACGAGACCAGGAAGTATCCACACGTCTCGGAGCTTTATTCAACATGCAAGATTTCCAAATGCAATAAAGTAACTACCTAGGACAAAAAAGATTACAATCCCGTTATCAGGTAATCCTGCTAAACAGTGCACTGTATGGAAGTATAAGGTGGCTTTGCGCTGATCCCACTAGGTAAGGGAGATCCTACTGCAGGGTGTATCCTCACACACCGTCTGTACAAAATCCTGTAAACTGTCTATTCCTTTTCAAGAGCGACTGCTAGTGACAGTATGCTGGCCCTGTTACACTTACTGGTATTTACTGCAGGCCAATAGGAATCTAGAGCAGCATCTGAACTCTGGAGAACGCACCGAAAACAGACAATAAATAATACAAACACAGAGCTTGAGTAATTACAGCTAGAACCACGCAGAATAATTGCAAACGTTATTTTAAAAATGTGGTGGGACTAAAAAATAAAAAATTAAGACAATTCAATTTGAAGCGACTTACTCTTGTGTATATATTATTTGCAGAAGCACTGGCAAAATGAAAGGTTAAAGAACAATGGTTTGTGTGATTGAAATACCCTCTATAACTGTAGGTGACTCGACGGGAGAAACAGGGAGGTTGTTCTTCTGAATAATTATACAGTCATGTGTTAAATAAAAATAATAAAACAGTACAGTATAACTGCTAGTAACGTTTTTTTAGAAACAAAACAAATCCTCAGCTGACTTGCTGAAAATTACCCTTGGACTGTTACATGATCTTCACTTAGAGGACGAACCTCTTTCTGTGATGGAGAAAAAAACTAACAGTTCAGCATTACTTGACACTCCCTGTTCTTTTCCTTCTCCTATCGACCCACATAGCATGCAGTACTGTACACAGCAGTGCAAGAATCAGGCATTCTTTACTGCCCAGGCAATAAGACAAGCGGTTCCCTACACTGGTAATTTCCACTGCTGCTGCCTGAAGTGAAAGCTAATTCCATTTCATGTTTAATGCTCTGGTGCTGAAGTTATGAATAGAATGACAGCAATAAAACCAGACAATGATCTGCTATTAAGGTACCCCCCACCCTCTTTCTCATTTTAAATTACTGGTATATTGACAAGAAGAATGGCAGGATATTGACCTGGAAACACTGTTCATGTCATATTCATTCCACCTTATAAAAGTTGACTACAGTATTTTTGCACGGTATTTTTTTCAGTTTTCCCATGCTTTTCTCATGGTTATACTATGCATTTACCATAGTTTACCCTGGTTTGCCATGTTTATTAATATGCTTTACGATAAACTTTGCTAAACTTAAATGAATGGTCTGAATAAATTATCCGATGTATTTATAATGATTGTTAAAAAAACAATCTCATCTTGTTCCAATCAAAATACCCACAGCTTATGTGAATTGTTAATTACGTGTGGGATCAACAGAAAATGCAATGGAACAAAACACTAATAATCTCTTAAAAACAACTCTGTGTTTCTGTCCCCTCGCTCACTGATTGTTTTTCGGTTATCCACAGGGAACCATCGTGTATCCCTCTCTGTATTTCTGTCTGGGAGATTCATTGAACATTCAAATATGCCAAGGATGACATCTAATCAAAAACTTTGCATTTCTTTTTGTGGAATTAGATTTTTGCTGAAAACAAGTATCTTGGGGGGGGGGGGGGGGGGGGGGGGGGGGGGGGGGGGGGATACATTTCATTATAACATAAATATTAATCATAACTGATAGAATAGAGTTATAATGTACTGAATCCCAGCTCTCCTCCAGGCTGGTAATTACATCCTCTCTAGAAACTCCTTGAACTCGCAAGCCTCAAAACACCCTGAAGTATTAATTAATCTCATGTTCCAATCCATTGCATGATTCTGATTCCTTAAGTACTGTGATTAAATGTATATTAAATATTTATAATCAGCTATTCTTCATTGAAGCGACAAGTTTGTTCAATTACAGCAGGTGCTGATGAATCCAATGTAACTAGTAGGGTGGAATTTAGATTAATTATTACAATCCCAGTGTATCACCCTAAAGTCCCCTGTGTCTCACCTTGTAAAAAGCACTACCTAGGGGAGTGAGTCATGCGAGCGGTTATGCTAAGTTGCATTCTCACCATTTAGGGGAACAATTGTCCCGCTTCAGTGACCCTTACTGGCCGAGCTTAGAATAGCCAGACTGTGGCTCGCCTCCAGGGTTTAGTAGCCTACTAATATCCATTCACTAGGTTGGTCAGGTTAAAATAGGTCAGAACAGAGGGACAGAGATCAATCACTTATTTTCAGTCCTCATGCTTTTGAAATACTAAAAAAAATCCTCAATAAGTCGCATGATAAACGTTTCGGCTAGACTGTCTTCAACAGGCTATATCCTAACTGGAAATTTCAAGTTGGGGGAAAACAATGTAGGTAAAATAACTGATACCATTCTAGCAACTGTTAGTTGTGCTCAGGATACTATATACCCATAGTACAGAACCATTGCCATTGTAGTGGCACTGTCTATATTGATTAGGTACATCTGTGGCCAAATGTTTTGCATCACCCTTTAGAATTTGCTAATTGTGCTTCATAAAGTCGAATGAAACCTGCTGCATTGTTACGTTAACATATTAAATTACATACCAGGTTGTAGTTTTCCATATACTGTATTCCTTCAAATTTAAGACATACCTTTTAAACACATTTTCGACATGCCAAGCAATACCACAGTTCACAAAAAGGGAGTAATCACGAGTGGAAATGAGAAGCAGTACATAACTGTAATGCTCTGTGTGATGGCAAACGGTTGCAAACTGCCTCCATATGCGTAATTGAGGTTGTATCTTTGTAAATGCTTAATTGTTTGATGTTTTATTTTTTCCTCAAATTGAAGGTGGGAAATTTGGGCTGCGTCTTAAATTCAAAGGAATATAGTGCTTATTGAAAAACTGACAAAAATTGAAAAATGTGACATTTCGAAATTTAACATGAAATACTGTACTACTGTTTGGCTTCCGGTAGATTTGCAGTATTATTTTGTAGTTTATTTTAATACATGATGTTAAATAAAATATCTAAATTATGTTCAAATATATATATATCATTTTAATTATGTCTCAATCCTAAAATTCTAGGCGACGCAAAACTTTTGGCCATAGCTGTAAGAAGGGCAGCCCTGCTTGACTTGTCAGGAAGAGTTA
Organism: Polyodon spathula; assembly: GCF_017654505.1. Lineage (NCBI taxonomy): Eukaryota > Metazoa > Chordata > Actinopteri > Acipenseriformes > Polyodontidae > Polyodon > Polyodon spathula. The sequence goes on along the minus strand of NC_054540.1, from coordinate 37,068,609 downwards.
TTAGGCACTTACTAGATGAATCTATAGGATACAATAAAGACACAGTCCTGGACACTTTGGATTGTACTAGTAGCCGAGAGCAGAAATAATTTTTTAGTTATGAATATTTGTTCATGGAAATGAAACAAACTTATTCGTTATTTACAGTGTTGGGACCTGAAATGTAAAAACATCTCATGTTTATTTTTTTTTAAACAATCTTACCTCGAGCATTTCAACACTTAAATATTGCTGCTCCCCTGTGGTTTTTGTTTTGAATTGTTAACAGCATGATGGCACTAGTCATGTTACTTCAAATCATGTCTGCCCGCCTGCCTTCACTTTACTATCTTCTATCCCACATATGTGCATTTTCTATTATTTATTTCAGACACCAGACTTTAATTTCTTCAAGACAAGCCACATCGTCACTAATGTATATAACCTATACGTTTGCTTACAGTTTTTACAGTCAGACAAAAAAACGTATTTGACATTTCAGTCTATTTCGATGTAGCCTAGACAACACTCTATAACGTTTCAGCCAATCTGAGGACAGATAACCAGCCATTACACAGCAGCAGCACAAATCTAACCAAAGCCATGTACCGGTATACCTCATGCAGTTGTACTACAAAGCGTGTAATTAAAGCTATTTCACTACAGTCCCCGATGAAGCGTTGTGGCAAAGTGGTTAATAGTGTACAGGTGCAGGTGATTAAAGAGAAGACAGACAGTTGTAATCCAGGTGCAAAGGTTTGTTATTAGTTTTGTCCAGTGCTTGACAGCGAAACAAACAGTAAATAATAATGGTGTTAAGTAATACAACAGCGTATATTACTTAAATTATAATCCCTGCATATAATAGTCCCTTTTTTATTATACACCCACACAAAACACACACACACACAAGTCCGTTAATGTGTGAATTAGTGCTAGTGGTGCAAACACAGTTTATTGTGATACAGTGAAATGTTGTTTCAGGTTTGTGCAGGCCTCTGGCGACAGCTCCAGAATCGTGTTTAGCCGTCTACTACTTGAGAGGAACGGTAGTTTCTCGTACAAGTTAGAAAAATGTGTTTGAAACTGCCGTGAGTCTCTATACAGCTCCAAGAGTTTTGCTGTTTTCACCATGTAATACCTCTTATAAACAGTGAGATACAAATCGTCAAACTAAGGTAAAATTGTTCTTCTTGTAGCGACTTTTCAAACAGAAAAGCAAAATAACTGGACATCGACCAATCATGTGATTCCAAATGTTGGTCAACATCAAAATAAACCAGGGATCGCAAGCAGTTTTATATCCACAACATTTATATTAAACAATTTATTTATGTTTTAAAACAGCACATATGGCACCAAAAACAAAATAAAATAAAAAAAATTACCGTTGTTTGAACTTGCAGAGCACAGCTTTAGCCTGCTATGCCTCTGCGCTATTGTTGAAATGCATTAATCTTTTAAGCTTACATCCATGCCTGGACCATCCATTACTTTGCATTTAGTGCCAAGCCAGTATAATTTTTGTAGCAATTTAAAATGTATAAAATGCAGAAAATAATTAGCCCCTCTGTTATAAAGCTGATTACCTCATTATCTTTTTACAGACCATTAACCCTGTTTAATGCTCTAAACAGTCTTTTAAAAGCCACCAAGGTTGCTAAAGGGATCTGCCCTCTCCCATCACCCTTAGACTGCTTTTTATCACATTGAAATACTCCAACCAGAATAGAATTGGAGTCGATTGGGACAGGCTCCTGCTAGCTATGGTTTTTATCACACTTTTAAATGTTCTGACATAAAGTAACACGAAACAGAAAACAGAATCCTGTAATTTGTGCGTGTACTGTACGGTGCAGGAGAATTAAATTAATCATATTAATTAACAATATTGTAATAGGCGTAATACTTGTGTAGTTCAGTATAGTACAAAGTAAAAGACAGAAAACTCAAATCAGTTGTCAGAAATAAAGGCCTTGGTTCATTTCCTTCTATTAGGTGGAGCGAGAGAAATCCAACCTCCTGTCCAACCTCCAGGAGTCTCAAACTCAGCTGGAGCACACCAAGGGGGCTCTGACGGAGCAACATGAGCGCATACACCGCTTGACCGAGCACGTCAACTCTATGAAGACGCTGCATAGCAACAAGGAGCTCCTGGAGACGGAGAAATCGTCCTGCGAAGCCTCCCAGGAGGGCCATGACTACGAAGTGGACATCAACGGGCTGGAGATCCTGGAGTGCAAGTACAAGGTGGCCGTCACCGAGGTCATCGACCTTAAGGCCGAGATCAAAGCCCTGAAGGAGAAGTACAACAAGTGCTTGGAGAGCTACACGGACGAGAAGACCAAGGGGGAGAGCAAGATCCAGGTGCTGGACGAGCAGGTGGCCAGGCTGGAGAAGACCAACAAGGAGTGCGAGGAGCAGATCTCTTGCCTGGAAAGAGAACTGCAGACGGTGATGGGGATGGCCAACGAGAACCACAACACCCTCAACACAGCCCAGGATGAGCTGGTGACCTTTAGCGAGGAGCTGGCCCAGCTCTACCATCACGTCTGCCTTTGCAACAATGAGACGCCCAACAGGGTGATGCTAGACTATTACAGGCAGAGCCGAGTGACCCGCAGCGGGAGCCTAAAAGGGTCTGATGACCCCAGGGGACTTTTATCTCCACGGCTGGCACGCCGGGTCATGGTGACCCCATCGGAACACAGGAATCCAGTTGAACAAGCTCCAAAGGACACCAGCGAAGCCAGCAAAGAGCAAAGCCAGAGTCCCACTCGGACCCCCATAGTTTCCCCCGTGATAACCGCCCCGCCCTCCTCTCCTGTCACAGAGTCCACCGACCTCCGCAAGGAGCCTATGAACATTTACAACCTCAACGCCATCATCCGAGACCAGATCAAGCACCTGCAGAAAGCCGTGGACCGGTCCCTCCTGCTCTCTAGACAGCGCGCAGCGGCGAGGGAGCTGGCCCCCATGATCGATAAAGACAAGGAGGCGGTGATGGAAGAGATCCTAAAGTTAAAATCGCTGCTTAGCACAAAGCGGGAGCAGATAGCCACATTGCGCTTAGTCCTGAAAGCCAACAAACAGGTAAGGGTTGTGATAATTAATAGTATGATCATGACTTAATAATCAAACATGTTGGATAGCATACAAATATAGTTTTGGAAGATTAATACAATACACATTATTAAGCAATAACACAGTGCTTGTGGGGAACCACAATCAAGAGACTATGGTACAGTATTTGCATGTGCTTGTAGAATGGTATTATGGGACAACAGGGAGCCAAGACAGTACAGCCTAATAACTGGTTCTGCAGTATAAATGTCCACCTTTTAACAAGGAAGCACTGTACTTAACTGAACCAATTTAGCAAGTGTTACTTGATGGTACTGTACAGGCTCACCAGATTGTACTAAATAAGATATAATACGCTGCCAACAATCCTGTTCATTAATTCTTTCAGACAGCTGAAATTGCTCTCGCCAACCTGAAAAGCAAATATGAAAACGAGACGTCAATGGTGATGGAAACCATGGTGAAACTCCGAAACGAGCTGAAGGCCTTGAAGGAAGATGCGGCCACCTTCTCCTCCCTGAGAGCCATGTTTGCCACCAGGTGAAAAGCCCAGTCTTTATGTTATTATTATTATTATTATTATTATTATTATTATTATTATTATTATTATTATTATTATTATTATTATTATTATTATTATAGTATTCTCTCTTCCACAATAGAGGGGGACTGAATTAAAGTATGTTTTTTGCAATGCTCAATTTAATTAAATGGCACTTAACACTCCACCCACAGCATCTCTTTATGGACACATGTGTTGTTTACAGGAAGAGAAAGGAACGTCTCAATAGCAGTGGCACTGATATATTTAGCTCCAATTACTGTCAGATTACACTGTGTAACAAAAAAAAAAAAAGTAAGTAGTAAGTGTTATTTCCTAATTGCTTATGCCTCAAAAGTATAGAACATGGCTATTATTCCCCACAAACTTTGCTTTTGTGACCAGGACAGTGATATTTCAAAATATCACTATTTCCAATGGGAAAATGGACAAATGTGTGTATTTTCGTTCACATAAAGTCAGAAAAAAACAACATATGAATCCAAATTAACATGTATTTATACTAAAGTAATAGAAAGATGACTACAAAAGATTTAGAAGTGAGTAGTTTTTCGAGCTTTATGATTATACTGTAAATACAGTATAATTGTAAATCTCGAAAAACTACACACAAGCTGCTTCCTGGTACCTAATCACTTCCTGTGCTGTAGGTCAGGTTGCAGCCACACCATTGGATTGAGATTACCCTACAGGATGTGATTAGGTACCAGGAACGCTGTATTATTTTAATCTATCACACTGTATTTACACAAGAAAAATGGGAACAGTGATAATGCTGCCAGGGCTACTAAGAGGCAAGAATAAGAATTTGAAATCTTTGGAAATCACATCTTTATACAACTTCCAATTTAAATTTATCTGTGAGGGGGTACATTAGTGTAACAGTCACTTGTTAACTGTGTTGTACTTTTTACATAATGTTTTTCAGTAAGCCACTGCCACACCTTCGGTAAAAAGTCCTCCGATTGGTCAATGTGTAGTGATTCAAACATGCCCAGTGACCATTCTTTTCGTTTGTTTGGTTTGTGTTTTTTCAAAACAGTGAATTTTCCGGGTTGGAGGGGCGATCGAAAATTGGCATCGGTTTTGAAATTTTGCTGATCATGATAAACCAAAAAGCATGGTACATATCAGTAGGGTCTCTTTAGATCATGTGTTTAAAACTCGGTAACGGTGCAGTGGTGGTGATTTGCAGAGACAGCATTTGTATTACTGGAAGGAAAACTGGAGCAATGGCAGCAAAGCACGTGCTGCACTTTCATTTAAACTCCAGTATGTGGTTATTGTTTATATGGGGTCAGGACGATCAATTGGAATAGAATTTGACTACCAGCTAGGAAAAGACAGTGCACAAATATGCATGAAGTGTTATCAGGGATAGCGATTGAAAGGCACTAAAAATAAAGATTACACATGAAATCTAGCCACTTGATGCCACTATTGCTTCATGTATGGGTTAACTGACTGTGAGTTTGATTATTGCTGTTTTATTCAAATCTTTATTTAAATTGAAAATACCAATTGTTAAAAAATAAATAAATAAACAGGGGTCACACTTTTCTGCCCATCACAAGTCTTTTTCACAATGAACTAATCCCAGTGACAAGACTCTCTCATAATGAACTAATCCCAGTGACAAGACTCTCTCACAAGGAACTAATCCCAATGACAAGACTCTCTCATAATGAACTAACCCTGCTTTCAAATGGATGTATAGATGTAGAGCACACGTAATAGTTCTATGATAGTCACACTCGACCCAGCATTGATTACTGTTGTGTTGCACAGGAAAAACCGACATCTTTCCTTTTAATCCTACTCAAAAACTGAGACTGTTTCTGTTTAAACTTTAGCAGTTTCTTAGTCAGTACTAGCCGACTCGCTGTAAAGTTTTGATTCAGTTTGTCAATTGAAACAGGTGAAATACAAACTATTTAAATCAGATGTATGTTCTTTTTGCACCAGTGCATTAGTTTGCCTCAATGAGAAAAAACAAATAATACAAAACTATTTAGAAACAATGTGGGTTTAGATATACAGTAAGCAGTAAAATACTAGTCGTTCCAGATTTACAAGCTTTACAACATTGTTCTGCATTTCACAAACTGGAGGCAGACTTCACACAGGTGAAACTAAAATTGGGCCCTCTTAATCTCCAACATGATTGCAGTAGAGGTCAGTTTCTCACTGCATATGTCATCACAAAGCATACACTTGCACAAACCAATTTATTACAAAATGTTGATCCACTTTCTCGTTTTGAGGGGTGTCCAGACCCCTCTTTAAAAGGGTAGGGTTACTAAGGGCATCTTCAAATTATCTTATGTTTGTTGACCTGCAAATCTTACTTTGATTTGCTTATATAAGCTTAGTTTGACCTGTCTGCAATGGGATCTCTAATGTCCATACAGAGACATACAGGACCTTGCTGATCTGCAGGACAGCACCTTCTGTAGCACAGTGCTGGGGCAATGGGTAACCTCCAGAATCACTGTAAACACTGCAGTCACCCATTCAAGTACTGACCAGTTGCAAGTTACAGTTAAATACCATTCTCTTTGATAGTCATGGATCAGGTGTTCCTTTTTTTGTCCATCTCAAAATGGTCCACTTGTGCCTTGACATTTCATCAAACACATTGCTTCCACCCTCTGTGTGTTCGCACACATGATGCATGGCTAAAGAACGATTAACAAACGGTGCGTTGGCAATGGTGTAACGGATTCTCCTGTTCATCTCTCTCTCACAGGTGTGATGAGTACGTCACCCAGCTGGATGAGATGCAGAGGCAGCTGGCCGCAGCGGAGGATGAGAAGAAGACCCTGAATTCTCTGCTCCGCATAGCCATCCAGCAGAAACTGGCCCTGACCCAGCGGCTGGAGGACCTGGAGTTCGACCACGAGCAGACGCGCCGCACCAAGGGCAAGGCCACCAAGATCAAGAGCAGCACCCCCAAAGTAAGTCGCAAGGCAGCCGGCAGTGTACCTGCGCCTGACATAGTAGGCAGCCCTCCAACTATCACAGGCACCCCACCTTCTCCCCAAGGCATTCCACAGTGGACTACAGGTACTGAACCGATCAATGCAGGCAGTCCACTATGGAGCTTAGGCACTCAGACGTTTACTGTAGATACTCGAGCATTGACCACAGATACCACAGCGTTCATTCCAAACACAAGACTGTCTCCTGCAGACACCCGTCCATTCACTCGCCCACACCCTAGGTCTCCTATCCTAGGCCTCAGACCATCTACCCTAGGCCAGTCTTTTGTAGACCCACCACCATCTTCTTTAGTTACTCCTCCATCCACACCAGGTGCCTCCACCATACAGATTCAGGGCTCACGGCAGTGACACAATCTGGGGGAGAGACAGTGGTGCTGAGAGGACAGTGGAATGCATTTATAATCCCAGCTGGACCAAACCTGGATTCGCCTTTATGGCTTTAGATTGTTAACCAATCCGACTTCCTCAGGGTTAGAAAAAGAAATCGAAACAAGCAAGAATGTTTCAACTTTGATTTGAATTTTTGATTAGTTTTTTTTTTCAAGTGTTAATGTGTAGAAGTGCTCTGTTGCGGCAATTGTAAAATAAGCAGGTTTTCTTTTTATACAAACATAATGCACTTCAGTGCCTCATACAAGATCAAGAGCAGCACTCATACAGTACTGTTTCTTTTTCTTTTTAAAGAACTTTTTTCCAAAACCACAAAGTGGCTGAATTGGTTGTCTTCATTTATGCTAGCACTTTTTTGCCAGTGTGAAAGTATGTTAGATATCAGCCCATAGCTTTAATCATTTATAAGCAAGTAGGTCAGCACAACGATAGATGTGCAATCTTTCATAATAAGTACTAGGGCACAGATTGGGCTAATGGTTTTAGAGAGAAAGGAATAAGAGAATGCAGGTCCAGCAGGCCACCTTTTTTACGGTGGTTAGTAAAAACTAATAGATTAATGCAGTAAATCTTCACTTGAATCCTGTGCTATCCTATGTTCATCACAGTTTTTGGGTTACAAAAGTATTAGGCTGTGCAAATACTCCTGATATCACTATGTAACACAATTTTTGTTCCTGGGTAGTAAGTGTTATTTCCTAATTGCTTATGCCTCAAAAGTATAGAAAATGGCTGTTATTCCCCACAAACTTTGCTTTTGTGACCAGGACAGTGAAATTTCAAAATATCACTATTTCCAATGGGAAAATGGGCAAATGTGTGTCTTTTCGTTCAAAGAAAGTCAGAAAAAAGCAACATATGAATCCAAATTAACATGTATTTTACTAAATTAATACAAAAATGACTGCAAAAGATATAGAAGTGAGTAGTTTTTTGAGATTTACGATTATACTGTATTTACAAGTAATTCCCTTTAACATGTTTTATGTCGGCAGGTGTTAATTTAAACTGAGAAAACGTGATAAAAATGTGTTAATTGTGAAAACACTAAATAATGCTTTCTCCATCATTAGCAATCTACACATTAAGTACCTATCAATAAGAACAATCAAAAAGTCTTCTGGCATTGTGTGACAGAGTAGCGTAACGGCCAACCTGTTACCGGCAGGAAGAGAGACTCAGAACACAGAGCTGCAGTTTCAAGCACAAATGCGCTCTTCATTTATAAACACAGAACCGACACAAAGAAAAACACATTGACAAAATAAAAGGCACAAGAGCCAAAACAAAAGGTCTACAAAACTCACAACACAGGACGAGACAGCACGGAACACCAAACACATACCTTCGCATCTATCACCAACATAAATTCTATCCTTCCTCCTAACACGAACATCTATTTTATACACCTGTGGTTGGAGCCTAATTAATGACTTCATCGTTTATTCAGCCACGTGTTTTTACAGGGAAAAGTGTAACCCCTTCCCTGCTGACCCAGTATTCCCCACACAACACATACACACACACACACACACGTGCACTGGCAGGGCTTTCACTCTGCCACACATTGTGAATGAAAATAAAATTGTCTAACGCTTGTCAGAACCAGATTTATTAAAACCACATATATTTTTATCTGCAATTATTTGTTTTACTTTTTATGTCTGTTTTGATATTAAATCCATTTTCATTTTTCACTACCGTCATTATACAACAAATGTTTCAAAATATTTAAATGCTTCACTGAAAAAGTTAATGCTAAATTGCAGAACGCAGTATTTATTTTTTTTATGTCCACATTTGAAACACATTCTATTTTCACCATCAGTGAATTATCAAATAAAATAAAAACATAAACAAAAATAAAAATAGCAACAGACTTGTGAAAAGTCCCTTTCTTATACTGGACAGAGCGATCATTAGCAGTAATATTAACTACCTTTCATGTAGCTGTTTTTTTTTTTGTTGAAGAGAGTTTTGTGAAATCGTGCAGTTCTGTGCAATGTGTTCAATCATTTACTGGAAGCAAACTAAAAGAGCTGCCAGGTTCCTAAGTGTGGCAATGCGGCAGGAAAGCTAATGTTTGCTCTGTTTATTTTAAAGTGTACAGAAATTCATATTTACTTTATTCTTTCAGAAATAGGAATTTCAAAGGGAACTACATATTACACGGCAATGGGTAACCATGAAAAAATACAGCCTTAGTTATAGTTATTACCTGATGACTGAAAACATCTTAAAGGAAAACCTGAGTGTTTGCACAGCCGGGAACGAATTACGTCATGTGCTGTCATGTGTGATTGCCCCATGATTCCAACAAGAAGGCATGCAGGCAGAGCATGGGCCAGTATGAATACAGTTCCCTATATAAAGAATATATTTAGCTTTCATGAAAAGTGGTTTTTCATAACCAGTTGTTTGAGACAAACATAGCATATATCACTGCCAGTAATTTTACTAAATTACTTTATTAGTTTTTTGCAACTCAAATGGAAATTGATGGAAGCAGCCTTAGGTAGAAGAGAATCAAAACCACATTAAAAAGGTTTTGAGGCCTTAAATTTTGAGCTGTAACTCTAATCTCTAAATGCAATGCAGTGTTTGGAGCGTTTTGTTTACACAGACTGTAAAACTGTTCTGTTCTACTGTATGAAATGCTAAATTAAACATTTCAGTTAAAAGAAACAAAATTTCAAAATGTGTGACCTCTCTGAATCATAATTACAAATATTTAATGCATAAAAACAATTAAACCATTGTCTTTCAAAAGGAAACTTTAACAATGATGTTGTCATCAAACAAACTAGATTCATTTGATTTGTCTAAAAGTAACTTGTTTTATTTTTTCTAACAAAATCTTTATATTCCAATCTTTATAAGCATTTGTTTTGTTTTTTTCAGAAAGGAAAAGCACAAAAAAATAAAGTTACAAAACCAGAAATAAATATAGGTCTGATTTACACTTCTAAATAAAGTATAAAAAATCAACCAATCACTGTTCGGATCTGTCAAAATTCCAATGCATCTCATCCTGTGTGCAGATGTCATCCCATACACGGAACACACAGCACAGTTCTAAAGCTGTGCGGATGTCATCCCATACATAGAACACACAGCACAGTTCTAAAGCTGTGCGGATGTCATCCCATACATAGAACACACAGCACAGTTCTAAAGCTGTGCAGATGTCATCCCATACACGGAACACACAGCACAGTTCTAAAGCTGTGCAGATGTCATCCCATACACGGAACACACAGCACAGTTCTAAAGCTGTGCAGATGTCATCCCGTACACAGAACACACACGGTTCTAAAAAAGAACACTTTTTAATGTTTAACAGTCGTTCCAAAGTACAATCCTCGTTTCATAGAATCCTGAGATGTCTAATAAATCAATACATAGTTTGTGGGGTCTTTTTTTGTTTTAACAGAAATAATTTCACACAGTTTGAGCAGCCAGAGCATTGCAATCCTCTCACCCCATACTGCGGCAATAAGAGACACTCTGCTCCCACTGTATTCACATTAAATGACACATATTGCATTGTTGACAAGGACTGACAGGCAAAGTCTCCCTCCATGTATGCTGATGAAATAGTAGTTATGTCCTAAATCTGTGGAGTGCAATATAAACAACAAAAACTCCAGAACAGGATACCTCACCTCTTCAACACACCTAGTCGTGAGTGATTTTATTGAGAGAACAGTTTCTAGCGATTGAATAAATTATCTATAAAATAAACCTCAAAATGCATCAGGCACTCCTATAAGCAATACCAAATTCATGTTCACAAACCTTTAGTCTTGATACTCAGAAAGCACCAAGTTTACTTGCTTTAATTTCAGGTACTAGGTACATACTTGTCTTTCCTGGACAGTGTAATTCTCTCAATTTTCGGCGTGAAAATTACTTACCTGAAAGTAAGCCATGTAAATTTAGAGCTTCAACATTCTTTAAATAAGTTGACCCTTTGTGAATAGAACTGTCATCAGATGCAGATGGTGCAGTGCAGTAAAAGTGACTGTCCACACAGTACGTTTCCCAAAAAGACTGTGTTTTATTTCAACACAAAAGTAGAGAAACAATCCACCCCTTTACCAGCAATGGTATCGGGGGGTACACGGCAGGCTTGCAAACCCAATAATAATAATAATAATAATAATAATGCCAGCCCCAATCCAAAGGACTTAATCCGTCCCTTACACAAAAGTGTGCGTGCGTGACTCCAGGAAAATGTGGTGAAATGATGTGGTGTTTGTGCAGGGCAGTGCTCAGGTGATTGCTGGCTTCACAGCGACAGCTCCACATTACTCCGTTCTCCTCTGTGAACACAGAACAGAAACACATATAATACAAAACAAACAACACAGGCTCCTGCTGCCTGTTTATGTTTCTCAGCGCAAAGCGGCATACTGACGTAGCTGCTTTCCCTTTGTACCCACAACCTCCTCCCTGCAATCGACCCGTCACCATGGTTTCTCCAACAGAGGGCCGTCTTGCAGCTGATTGGAATGGAGTCGTTCCGGGTACGTGCAACTACACGCTCCCCCTAATATGGTCACCTTCCGGTTTCCACCTACCGTCAAGGCGGCCCATCTAGGAGGCAGCATACCACCGTCTTTACACAGTGCCCTTTCTAATCGGGAAGGGGATTTACAACATCGATCCTTTCTCTCTTTCTCTCACCCCTCAGAGTGATGCAGAAGGAACACTTGACCAATTCTACATTACCCAATGCTCCCCCCTCCCTTGAAAAAAAATTTGCATTTTGATGCTCCTTACCTGCGTGATGTTGTTTCACAGTGTAGTGGAAGGGTTGTAGCGCCAGATACCATCAAGTTATTCTGGCATTATTGTCCTTCATCTTGTGTAACCAGTTTAAAGGAGCATGATCAGTGACAAGAGAGAACACCCCCAACAAGTAATAGCGAAGAGCATGAGTAGCCCATTTGATGGCTAAACACTCCTTCTCAATAACAGAGTAGTTAATTTCCCTAGGAGACATTTTTTGCTTAGATAAATGGTAGGGTGTTCTACCCCATCAACTTGCTGGGACAGGACCGCCCCCAGACCAATGGGGGAGGCATCGGTCTGAAGGATGAACTCTGTGCTGAAATCTGGTGAAATTAGAGCGGGAGCTTGACAGAATTGCTTCTTAATCATATCAAATGCCTCCTAACATTGCCCTGTCCATTTAACTATTTTTGGAGCAGCCTTTCAGGCGAGATCAACCAGGGGGTTGACTATGGTGGCATACTCAGGGATAAAACACTGATAATAGCCAGCTCACCCCAATAATGATCTCATCTGTGACTTGGTTCTCGGGATCGCTGTCTCCACCAGTGCCTGGACTTTGGAGGCGATCGGCGTTACCTGGCTATTAACAATAATGTAGCCAAGATATTGGGTCTCCTGTTTGCCAAATGCACACTTGCCCAGTTTGGCTGTTAGCCCTGCCTCCCTTAGAGACTGTAGGACAGCTGAAAGCCTAATAATATGCCTATTCCAGTTGGAGCTAAAAATCACCACATCATCAGTGTATGCGGCTGCATATTGATGATGGGGAGCCATCAGTCTCTGAAAGGTGGCAGGAGCTCCATGCAACCCGAAGGGCATAGTCCAGAAATGGAACAAGCCATCTAGAGAAAGCAGTTTTCTCTCTCGCTTTGAGTGAGCCAGTATCTGCCAGTATCCCTTCGTCAGATCCAACCCAATCGGTCGAGGAGCTTATCCACTCGGGAATTCAGATATGCATCGAACTTGGAGATGGCATTAACCTTACAAAAATCCACACAGAACCGAGTGGAACCATCCTTCTTGCCCACCATCACGATAGGACTGCACCACTCGCTCCGAGAAGGTTCAGTGACTCCGAACCCGAGCATATCCTCCACCTCCTTGCGAACGGGACCCCTGCGACTCTCTGGGATCCAATATGGTCTCTCCCAGACACGGACACCTGCCAGAGTAATAATAGCATGTGAAATAACATTAGTTCTGCCGGGCAAGTCAGAAAAGACATCATTAAACCTTTCCAACAACTGGCAGAGCTCACGTTTCTGATCCGGAAGTAACTGTTCCCCCATCGGAATGTTAGTTGTAGCTAGTGGATTGACAGTGTGACCAAAATCATCTTCAAAACTGTCACTTGCTATAAATAGGGCCTCCCTTTCACTCCAGGGTTTTATCAAATTAATGTGATAAATTTCAGTCTTACTTCGACGATCGGGTTGTGTAATTTCATAATTCACATTACCAATTCCCCATATCACCTCACATGGCCCCTGCCATTTAGCATACAACCTAGACTCCGATGTAGGAAGTAGCAACAGTACTTTATCACCTGGTCGAAAAGTCCGAATTCATGCTTGTTTGTTGTACTGCTGCTCCTGGCGATGCTGAGCTAGTTTTAGATTTTCTTGCGCCAAACGACCAACCAGTGCTAGGCGGTCTCTTAACATGATTACATACTTGACTGTGTTTTTAGAAGTTTTTGTTTGCTCCTCCCACCCTTCTTTCACAAGATCAAGGATACCCCGTGGTTGTCTCCCATACAGCAGCTCAAAGGGAGAGAACCTGGTTGAGCTCTGAGGCACCTCTCTCACTGCAAACATCAGGTAGGGGAGGAGTGTAGCCCAATATTTCTGCTCTTGGTTGACAAACCGCTTCAGCATCTGTTTTAAAGTCTAATTAAAACGTTCCACCAAACCGTCCATCTACGGGTGATAAACAGAGGTTTGAATCGACTTACTTTGCAACAATTTATATAATTCTTTCAAACATTGTGACATGAAGTTAGTTCCAGGATCAGTGAAGATTTATTTTGGAATCCCTACTCTCGCTATAATCTGTACTAACTCTCGAGCAGTTGCTGCAGCACTAGTGGATTTCAATGGTACTGCCTCCGGATATCTAGTCGCGTAGTCCACCAGTACCAAAATGTGCATATATCCGGAGTCAGACTGGCTCAATGGACCCACTATGTCCATAGCAATGCGTTCAAAGGGAACTGAGATCAGGGGCAGTGGGACCAGCGGGGCTGGGCGAACCCGCCACGGCGCTACTTGCTGGCATTCCGGACACTCTGCCACATATCTCGTCACCTCACTAAACACTCCCATCCAATAAAACAAAGCCAATATTCGTTTCCGAGTCTTATCGCTACCTAAATGGCCGGAACATGGGACATCGTGAGCCAACCGCATGATCTCACATCGAAAAGACTAAGGAACAAGTAAGTGTGTTACAATCTGGCTTGTGCTCGTGGCTTGGCATACCCTATACCTGCGATGGCGAACCTATGGCACGCGTGCCCAGAGTGGCACACAGAGTCGTATTTGTTGGCATGCCGAGTGAGCAGTTATCTACTTTTATTTATTTATTTATTTTTTGCATGCCCTCTGAGTGGCACTTTGGAAAGCCAGTCAGTTTGATTTGCAAGGACGGCCCCGCCCCCAGTAATTAAGCAGTGCTAACTGTAGCTGTTATTTCACGGTTGGTTGTTTATGTTGCTGAGCTGCTTTATTCAAGTAGCCAGGGAACAGAAAGCTGATCAAAAACAGTAAGTCTGTGGTCAGCTATGGATGTGTCAGGAAGACACGCGGGGAGGAAGGGATCGTTAGCCTGATGCTTGTAGCATTTTACTGGCCGTCATCTCCTGAACTAAATGGAGAAATGGCCACAATCTTTCATACTTTACACTCGGGGTCGGGGGTCTGCGAGCCTTAAATAGGTCTAAATTACATAACCAAGCACTTTCGGCTTACGTCTTTTCTAAAAAGATGTACAACTTTTCGTACACGTGTTAATGTGCAGTGCAAGGTCTTTTGCAGATGTCACTGGCGGCAACACGTGTATTTGTGCATTAAACTTTAAAGCAAATGTCCCATGCTGTTTTGATTGTCAAACCTTTCCCTTGTCATAAATACCAAAAATATATTCCACTGTCACATACTCGTATCTCAAACTATGTGTTCTTTGTTTGATGCACTGTTTTTTTTTTTTTTTTTTAATACTATTTTAATCTTAATTATGGGGTCATACTGTGGTATGTTGTTACCCCACTTCATACAGTGGGGAAAAGCAGGTTGTAAATTCTCAAAAAACAATCGTCCCAAAATAAATGATGCCTCTGATATGTAGAGTACATTTGTGGATAGTCCTTTTTTTCAAGGTAGTTTGACACCACAGAAATCTTTTTCTAATAAGTATCTAATAAGTATCTGCTACTCGTCTTTTAAATAGTTATTTTACAAAATGTAAAAGCAGTAGATATGTTTTATGTAAGTAAATATACAGTTGAAAAAATGACGGTACACCGTTAATGGTTGTCACTGTGTGCAATTGCAAACAAAAAAACAAAACAGTTATGGCCAGGGTTACTGGTGCAGCGCGTCAATTGAGCAAACGTCTTATATTTATTGTATGATGCACTCTGATTGTTGCTTTTACTGATGTTTAGCATTATAATTCTTAAACTTAATGCGTCATGAAATGTGATTTATGTATTTTACTGTAGTTTAGTAATATAATATTCAAACTATGTGTTTATTGTATGTACTGTTATTCTTTGACAAGCTGTGAAGTGCTTTGAGATGATGTTCCACTATGAAAGGCGCTATATAAAATTAAGATTGATTGATCTTACTTAAATAAAGATTAAAGTCATTGTCCAAAATATATAGAGGGGCATATGCAAAAGAGGGGCATTTGTAAATTTACAAAACAATATAATATAATCTGTGAGCAAAAATGGATTTAGGGAAGGAAAGAACATGCATATTCATAATTATTCATTTTTTGTCTGAATTTGATCAGTCTTGCTGCCTCACTTTGCCTCCCACTGGTCTGCAGCGAAGTACTCTTCCACTGCCTTCTACCACAACCACGCTCCCCGGCTGCAGTCTCCAGCAAGAACACCATGTGAGTGTAGATTAGAATGTGCAGTGTACTTAGGGACAGGGAATGGGGAATGTAAGGGAATTGCTTAGAACAGATTACGAGTTCTCAGGGACAAGAGGAAATTATGGGCGGTGAGGGGAGACCAGCATTAAGTGCCCAGTGAAGTATAAAGGGGAACAGGAGTGGGATGGGGTTGAGGAGAGAGAGAGTGTATGTTTGGTCTGGCAGTTATGATGGAGATGGGGATGGGGATGGGGATATGGATGGGCTGGGGGGAGGGGATGTGGTGGGCAATATTAACTGTGGCCATTTTTTGTTAGGTATGGCACCCAGCAAATATCTGCAATAGTGGGATAGCTGTTCATGCTGAAAGCTGCTGTTGTATAGAGACCTCTTCTGGGGAGATAGTAAGACAACCTGTTTCAGCGTGCTTCTGAAGAAAAACATTCTCGTCAGTTAACTGAAAAGTGAAGTGAAGGTTAAGAAAATGAGCACAATCAAAAAAGCTTCAGACAGATAGTGGTAGATCCTTCCAGGAGGGTTGGACAGAAACATTTGGATTGGTTGACAGTAAAGGGAAAGCGCTGTGTGTTATTTGGTGTAAAACGCCATTTTGACACCAACCACAAAAACATTACAGATCTTATTGAGAGTGAAAGGAAAGAATTCCTTCAAAGGGCAGTGAGGAGGTATCAAAACCAGACTTAGTACTTATCTTAAAAAAAACAAACCATTTGGTGGCTGCAAGCTTCAAATTATCTCATTGCATTGCAAAGCATGGCAAACCCTTGTCAGATGGTGAATATATGAAGAGTGCCATGCTGGCTAGTGCTGGTTCTTTATTTCATGACTTCCCTAACAAGGATAAAATTGTGCAGCGCATCACAGATATGCCACTCAGTAGAAATACTGTCAAAGACAGAATCCTGCGCATGGCTGAAGATGTTAGCCAGCAGCTCACCGCTGAGTTGCAAAAGTCAGAGTTTTATTCACTGTGTCTGGATGAAAGTACTGATGTCAGTAACCATGCAAGGTTAGCAGTGATCGTGCGTTATGCAGCTGGTGAAAACATGCAGGAAGAATTAGTGAAACTGTTATCTCTGCCAGGGAGGACAACAGGGAATGATATCTTTAATGCTGTCGAGGGGCATTTTTGGCTGAAAATATCAGCTTGGAAAAAGTAGTTTCTGTTACAACTGATGGTGCAGATAGCATGGTTGGTGCAACATCAGGTTTCATTCAGCACCTTGTGCAGGAGGCAAAACATCCAGTTATCCAGTTTCACTGTTTGATGCATCAGGAAGCCTTGTCAGCTAGAGATAGCAACAAGAAACTGGATGACATCCATAAGATAGGCCCAAAGATTGTAAATTACATCATGGCTCGAGCTGTAAATTTCCGCCAGTTCCAGATGCTTCTTGATGAGGTTCAGTCACAGTACTCAACGTTATTGATGTATAATAATGTCAGGTGGCTAAGCCGAGGACGAGGGCTGGAGAGATTTGTGGCCTGTTTAGATGAAATAAGACTTTTCATGGAAGAAAAAGGGGAAAACTATCCGCAACTCACTGATATTGTGTGGCTTAACACCCTTATGTTTTTCACTGACTTCACTAAACATTTTAATGACGTGAACCAAAAATTGCAGGATTTTGGCAAAACAGCTGAAAGCATGTTTGGGGATATCAGGGCTTTTGAAAGAAAGTTAGAGGTGTTTGAAAGAGACATTGACTGTGGACAGCTCAAATACTTCCCAAACCTGAAAACACATTTGCAGAAATCTGCACACTTTGCAGACAGTCCCAGTAATCTGCAGGAAGTTTACCACCAGTTTTCCAAAATCGTGGGGGCTTCTAGGGAAGCATTTGCAGCCAGGTTTATTCAGTTCCTCAACATGGAGGCAACACTGTCTTTCATGAGCAGTCCTGACACAGCCATGTTTGACCAGCTGAATATTTCCCAGTTGGAATGGTGGGGACTTGAAAGTTTGGAAATGGAATTGTTGGAATTTCAAGAAAGTGCAGTGTGGAAAAGAAAATTCACTGATCTGCATGTAACATTACAGCAGATTGAGTGTGACAGAGTAGATGGGGAAAAAGCAGAAAGTGCAGAAAATGAGATATTAAAAGTCTGGAATTCTTTGCCAAATTCTTTCAAAGCAATGAAAACTCATGGAATTTCACTTCTAACTTTTTTTGGCTTATCATATTTTTGTGAGCAGCTTTTTTCTGGCATGAATTTGATCAAATCAGACATGCGCAAAAGGCTGAGAGATGACATTGGTGATGCATGTGTTGCTCTAAAAATGACTGACTGTGAACCACGGGTTGAAAAAATGTCAGTGGATATTCAGCAGCAGAAGTCCCATTAGTCATAGGAATGTAAATATTGTTCCCCCACACCTGCTCTCCAGACAACAGAGGGAGGAGTGGGGTTGAGATTTGAGGGGATGAGGGCGGATGGAGGGGTTCTGTCCTAGTTCATGTAATGTTCTTGATTATTTTGTATTGTGGATTGCTGTTTTTTTGGTATGTTTGCTTAATAAAAACTTAATTACAAAAAAAAAGGAAAGTAAATATTGTTTTACCATTTAGCGGCCGTATACCCTTTTACACCCCTAATTAACCATTGGCACCCTTGGCACTTAGTGATGTATATTAAAAAAAAATTGCCATCCCTGCCCTATACAGTAAGTGCCGGACAATAATGTGGTGAGGATATGTAAGTGGCTGGTTGTCCTCTACATTCTTCCCCTCGATAGACCGAACCTGCCCCCAGATGTGTGCCAGCTAAGGGTCATTCTTCTGCTCCAACGCTAGGTTCACAGCTCGGTCCCAGAATTTCAGGATATCGAGCGGAGCTACAATAGCTTCAGCAATGGGGGCCTCAGTAACCCACCCCCGCAGGTCACACTGAGTCCCAATCCCCTTTCCCCTGCATTTAACAGACTTTGAATTTTCCCTCAACAAACTCCAACCTTGTCTCATTGACATTCCTTCCCATTTTTCAACCCTGCGCTCTATTTTTGTTTTTTTGGGAACAAATCAGCCTGCAGCGGGAAGATTTTTCCAATAGTTTGTCCTGCCGCTCCCATGGTCTTACCGGAGACTGGCTTTACAGTTTTATTAATCATAGTTTCAAAGTACGGCCAGTCTCGACCTAAAATAACTGGATAAGGCAACTTTGCAGCCACTGCCACGATTATGCGGCAGATATGACATCCAATAGTCATATCTAATGTAGTGAGGGGGTAGTCCTTCTTATCCCCATGAATACAGGAAATGACCACTACCCCGCATGACCACCAAGGTACCCCCGTCAACAGAGCTTCTTCAATTAAAGTCGGCCCACATCCTGAGTCCGTTAATGCGTGGGTGCTCAAATCACCAACCTGTACATCAACAATGCAAGGCCCCTTCCAATCATTACCCCTGGGCTTACCTGGTACTGTTAGTACGTAGTGGGAGGCCACACCACTTTCCATCGCTGCCGGACAATTCCGGGCGAGATGGCCGACCTCATGGCACCGGTAACAGGTGGGTTGAAAGGGCACCCACGGAGCCTGTATGTCCTGCTGCTGGTTTGGCAATGGGGAGGGGTTCTCTGCTGTCACCCCGCTGGGGGTCGACCTTGCCCTCCATTGATGTGGGGGAAGGCTGCCCATGGGGTGCCGATGAGCAGTGGATTCGTGGGTCCTGTCCTTGGGCCCATCGTCCGGAGTCAGTTGGAGGGAGGAGCTGGGGTGAAGACCAAGGGAACTGATGCTGATGCATCCTCGTATCCCTCAGCCAGTTGGACTGCTGCCTCCAACGTGGGGGGTCGATGTCGGGGGACCCAGTTCTGGGTGTCCCACCCCAGCACCTTCATGGATTGCTCAATAGCAATTAGCTCCGTAATCTTCTCGGAGTCGTTGGTGCCGGGGCAGAGCCACCGGATCACATGATCCACCAGCTATTGCATCAACACATGGGGTCGCTGTCCTGAGGGTCGCTGTTATTCCTGGAACTGGTGGCAGTGCGTCTCTTCCATGATATCGAGCCGCTGGAGAATGGTCTGCTTCAACTGGTCGTTGAAGCAGACCAGGGCTTGCTTCTGTGTCTAGGCTTGGTAGGCTGCCTGGGCCTCTCCGATCAAATTGGGGCCCAGCTGGGTAGCCCACCACTCCTGAGGCCAGTGTGGTGCTGCTGCCTGTCTCTCGACCGCAACCAAGTAAGCCTCGGGGCCATCCTCCAGTGACATCTTCACTACCCTCATCCTTGGTAGTTGCACTGCTGGTTCATCTGCCAGTTCCCTCCTGATTGGCCTCGAGGAACATATTGTGCATCCACTCCATCATGACCGTCAAAGATTCCATGTGCCTGCGCTCCTGCGCCTTCAACAGCGCTGCAAATGCAGTTGGGTCCAGCTAAACCCAGTCTGTCAAAGATTGTATACCTTTTTATTAATGTAATGTTACTTTCAACTACTGTACAAAAACCTTGTCTTACAATAAAAACAAAAACAACAATTATTTTATTTGCTTTATTGACCACAAACAAAATGGCTGTGATGCAAACAAACACAGAAACAGATGGAATAAACTTAACAAAAGGCCTGCATTTCTAATATTTTATAAACTACCAATATTGCACGAATGCAAATAAAGAAATGATAAATTGTATTCCTTATTGACCGCTTTGCTGTAACAATATAAAGCATCCCGACTCTCTCCGAACACGGAGTATTGTATTTATTATATAGATTTACCTGTAACACTTTATATTAAGGTGCTGCTTATTAATATTTTATAAATGTTTTATAAATATATAATATATACTTAATAACTATGGTATATGATATTAATAAAGCATTATAGATGGTTTCTAAATATGCTATAGCCATAGATGGAATGATGTTTTTATAAAGAGGACAGTTTTTAGCCACCTATTCTACTTTGGGATGTTTAAACGTAATCCCGTCTATGGCTAGCACATGAGACAGTGTTCAGACATCCTAAGGATCAAGAATCCAGTCGCTTACTCACCAGTCACAAACACGCAGTGCAAGTCAGTGGATTCAGCTGGACTTTTTTTTATTTATTTTTTTATGAAAACCGAAACTTACTGGTCACATGTTTCTGGCAATTCCCAGGCAGGCTACAGTTAGCTGCCCCGTCATTTCTATGATCAATTCTAAATCTACCGCATGCAGTATGTTCACAATTGACCACTGAGACGCTGGGAACCAACAACGTACAAGAAGCTTGATAACATGCAAACTCAAGCTGTGCAGCAACAAAGCTGCCATTACCTGCTAGACAGCTGACAGACAGTTAGGTTCTTGACACTTACAGAAAGATGAGGTCAGTTGTCTGTGGCTTATCTAATACAAGAGCCTTTTATTTTCACTTCTAAAATAATCTGTAATAAATCTCTTGTGAAGGACAGTGATGGGTATAGATATATAAACATCTTTAGTTTCAAAGACAATGCAGACAAATCGAGATCTAATACAGTATTATGAGATTATATTGAGATAAAGGTTTAAACAAGTTATATTGGCATCAAGCTTTAATGATTACCATTACCCAACAAATTCAAATTGAATCCCACAGGGTCCACACCTCAGTATCATTAAAGAATCATAGGCACTACAGTACAACAGTTTTAGTTCTGGATTTTGCAGATGAATTACCCTCACTGACTGCCCTCACTAAAATGCATGGGGAATCGGGTATAGGTAAAATGTGATTGTGCGGGTACAGTGTTACAGTATTTAACACTATGCAGGGCATTACAGAACTACAGTCATTTAAACTGTGTTAAATTAGCTGAGTTAATAGCTTGAGATATACAAATCATCAATATGTTAACACACAAAAGCAAGTTTAGTGAAGAATAGTTTTACTAATACCCTGGGAAGATATTATTGTTTTTGCATTTATACTGTACATATCTTTGTAAATTCATGTCTGCAATTTTACCAGTGGTTAGAGAAAGGGGCTTCTTACCAGGAGATTCCCAGTTCAATCCCAGCTCAGCCACTCACTCACCATGCGTGACCCTGAGCAAGGAACTTAACCTCCTTGTGCTCGGTCTTTAGCTTGAGACGTAAAACTGAGGTCCTATTTGTAAAGTTGTAATGCATAGTTCGCCACCTAGTCTGTAAGTCGCTTTGGATAAAAGCATCTACTAAATGACTAATTTAATAATAATAATAATAATAATAATAATAATAATAATAATAATACCTTAATGGAATTTCCCCCGCTTTCTATTTAAAATAACTTTAAGCACATCTGGACATTGCGCACAGACAATATCCACAGATTCTGGGACAGCCTTGTGATAATGGCAGAGACGACACAAATAAACTTTTATACTATCAATTATACTACAACTTCCCCAACAGTCACTACTTAGAAGACACCTGTTGTTAAGTGGATAAACCAATAAAAAGATGCAGTGTTTACAGTTTTAGTAGAATTGTGTTGGTATATGCCATTTTTTCTATGCATGTTTTTTTTATGACGCTGAACCCTTCTTCTTTAATACGTTATTATTTTTGTAGCTCTGTTAATCGCATGATCGGCAATACTCGCTTTAGATTAGTTAGAAAGTTCCATATAAGCAAAACAAGAATAATGTGCTCATTGTCAAAAAATATTACAATATCAGAATAGCTTTTAGGACTCAGAATACCTCAGAATACCACAGTGTAACCATTACCCTGTCCTTCCGCAACACTGCCCCTAGCAGAGTTCCAGCAGGACAGGTTAAGGGGTGCATTGTAGTGTGCTCTGGAGTTTAAACATGATTCTAAGAGCTCTACTCAGACCACAGGGGTGCTTTAAACTGTGTCTTTAGAAGCAGCCAGGATGTGATACGTGAAACAGAATGCGATACAAAACATGAATCCTACCCATACAAACTAGCTCAAAGTCTCTTCATGCCATAGTCTTCAAACCTGGGTTCTGTTAATTAGCATGTTTAGAAAAAAGTCATTAACAGTGTTTCTGGAATTCCTGCAGGCAAGAGCGCTGAGATTAGAAGACTTTGAAAAATACTCTGCAGAGAATCTTAATAAACTGCTGTGTGAGTTTTACCATAAAAGTTTGACTTCCAAACTTGTTTTCTTTATTTGGAAGTCGTAATATATATTTCTATATATATATATTATATATATATATATATATATTGTGACATGGACTGCTGTGCTTTGGGTTATAGTGGAAAAACTAAAGTGCAGGTTGATCCGTATTTAAAAAAGAATGCAACGCAGCTTTATGAAGGCCTGTGAAATTCCCTATCCAATTCAATCAGTCTTCCGGTCATAGATAAACATGCGCCACACAAAAAGGTCAAAATCTTTTGTTAACATGAATGACTGCCATACATATATATTACGGGGGCATACAAAACCATGTAAGAACAAGATAATAACTGTAACTACCAATGTTATCTTCTCTTACACAGCCTCTACTGGTGCAATGAGTGTTTCATTACATGAGAATACTGTGTTGTGCCTCTGAATATCGTAATAGAAAAAGGAAGATGGGCGCTGTATTATTTGATTGAATCAGGCATTACTTACTGACTAATACATACAGTTACAGATGTAAATATTTTTTTACCACACATTGATAAAATTGTAATAATCTTATTAATATGATAATCTTTGTCAGATCTTTAATAATGTCCCTCTTTAACTCTATATTAATCCTGCTGGGCTTTCTTAATCTCTGCTGGGGTTTCCCCCAGAGGTGAATTCATTAACGTTACAACATTCAATAAAAATACAATGAAATGAAGACTACACAAAAGCACGTTTATGTATTTTAGGGCAGCGTTATTAAGATCTGCCACTACTTAGATCTAGACAGCTTTATGATATTAACTTTTCATTAAAAATAGGTTTGTGTACCATTAAAATCATAATAATTTTTGAAAAAAAGGTGCTGTGAACATTGGCTATCTGCATATTAAGTATCAATGCAATGTGTTGTAGATTATATATTAGATTTCCAACTATAAATCAAGTACAGTCCATATTTGTACAATTAAACAAGAAGATATAACCCACTATATACATATATTTACAAACAAGAAAGTATTGTGCTGCAGTAGCACATCTCTTCTACTAATCCCTAATTTCTTCAACAGAGCCCCTTTTCTGTTGAATTCTTTGCTTTTACTTTATACTTCATAGTGAGTGTAGCGCAGAGTTTTTAAATGCAGCTCTATAGATGACCTTTGCTGCTGCTTCCTGGTACCTGTGCTGCAGTTTAAATTCACTCAGACTGTGTGCTGTACAGCAAAGCTGTAGGGTGTAGCAGTTTATCAGTTTGAAATACTTGCATATGCCAAATGAACACTGAAGAAACAAATGCTTCTTAGCACAATAAAAAGAGGGGCCAGTCATAATGTTAATAAATCAAATACAAGTTAAATAAAGGGATAGTAAAGCATTGGTTTGAAGAATTCATAAAATGCTATCTATAACAAAAGTTAGATTTCACTCGTCAAAACCAATACTTATTTTTCCATTGCATTGCTTTGATGCCACTCTTTCACTTGATTAAGTTAAATCGTGTGACCGAAGAACACATACAGTCGGACCTGCCTTTTAGAGTTTGTAGTTACATTTTGGAAGTTCCTTCACGAGCAATAATAAAAGGGTTAGAGATCGTTATTTAAAAAACCAAGGAGAGAAAGATAGCTGGTATGTTTTGTGAGTCATTATAAACGTCATAAATAAACGTTACATTGCAACTGCTGATGATTGTATCTACGGTAACAATGGCTTTAATAAACCAGGAATGTTTCCTCGTTTTACTGGCTGCAGCTCAACTGCCCTCCATCCTGTAACCACAGTTTCTGCTTTATGAATGTGTCAGACTGTCCCTCCACCCCCATGCAAACATCCACCACCAGCACACACTAGCACACATGCTGTCTAACTATATTTTATCCCAGATTATTAAGGCACTTTCCTTTCAGCTAAACAGCTCTCACGTTTCCTCAAACATGAACCCTGTGGTATAATGATGATTGTGGTACAGGTACAGCATATGTATTTTTTTCTATGAAGAACTAGACAGGGAAGCAAATGTACAGTAGGAAAATGGAAAACAACAATTTTGTAAAAACAGAACCAACTAGGAGATCCAACACTGTAGTAGCAATCTACTGTTATGTAGCTGTTTAAATGTACATTGTGTTTGTATATACATGTGTGCATAGTGGCTGTATCTGTGTTGTCTCTTTGTAATATGTAAAGGAAATAATACATTTTGAGACTTCCAGTACACAAATGTGTTTGTTCATTACCTCCTTTGCTAAATGTACTAACATCATGTTGTCAGCATTACCATGTGATTTAATGAGGACTAGCTTGCCAGTGTGCTCTTATTTCTTTATTTCTTAACCACCTTCATTGGATTTGATTTATTTATTTCAAATTGCTGTGAATTATCGTTTTTAACCACTGTACATCAAGGGTTTGGAGAAGCAGTTGAATACTGTTAGATAAAAATCCCATCAAAGTATTTATGTCTTTGCTTCCATTTTATAATCTATATGGTTTCTTGGTTAAACTTTTTTTGTGCCTTTGCATTTGCATGATGTTCAGTTATATAAGCATGCATTATCTTTAAGTTGTGTTACCTGCTTATGATTTTTGCTGATGTTTTAAAGACTTTTCTTCGGTCCCATGTGCTTGAAATATCATCTAGTCCGGCTGCTCATTAGTATTATGAGATGTGAGAAAATGTTTTTTTACACCCTTGGTTGTTGCCCCTTTAACTTCGGGACACGGTTTCTATATTTTATATTTTGTTTCACTTTTGTTCTGTAACATGAATGCGTTTGTATCCACCTCACCACTGACTTGTAAATAAATAAAAATTATATTTTTCTGGAGAACTGAACTTGAATTTGAGTGCAGGCTTTACTTGTTTTTGCATTTATCAGATCTTGCTATAAGGCAATGCGTTCTTATAGGGGGATTCAAACTGATGTCACAATATTACGTCATGGGCTCCCGAGTGGCGCATCCAGTAAAAGCGCTCCGCGCGGATATGCCCTATAGCCTGGAGATCGCAAGTTTGAATCCAGGCTATGTCATTGCCGACCTTCACCGGGAGTTCCTAGGGGGTGGCACTCAATTGACCGAGCGCCGCCCGGGGGGAAGGAGGGCTAGGTCAGCCAGGGTGTCCTCACCGCGCAACAGCAATCCCTGTGGTCTGGCCGGGCACCTGTGGGCTTGCCTGTAAGCTGCCCAGAGCTGCGTTGTCCTCAAACGTTGTAGCTCTGAGGTGGCTGCATGGTTAGTCTGCAGTGTGTAAAGAAGCGGTCGGCTGAGAGAAACATTCTTCAGAGGACAGCGTGTGTTCGTCTTCTCCGCTCCCGAGTCAGCGCAGGGTTGGTAGCGGCGAACTGAGCCTAAAAATAATTGGACACGACTAAATTGGGGAGAAAATAATAAAAAATTCTAATTGGCGACGACTAAATTTAAAAAAAATAAATAAATAGCACATCAGAATAGCAGAGATTGAAATCTTAATTTAACTGCACTATATAGAGTAGTAGGTAAATCAAGCTTAAATCAAGCTTTCAATTCATGACACTTTTATTCAACTGTTAGAGAGAGTGCTAGAAGTGAATCCCCACTGTCATGCCCTTTAATCTCAGAGAATGTTTATAAATGTTTCTTAAAACATTTCTTCTTAAAACAGTCCTTAAAGTTTTGTGAAAGGGCCCATTGCTCTTTATTAAAACAAATAATAAGAATCTGTAGCTGTTTAACATTCACTAAGTCGGAGGCCCATTTAACTCCATTGATCAGCAATCAGAATCATATTGACCTGATAGCCAGTTGCTTACACACCTCTAGCACTAATGATTTCTAATGTACAGCTTTTCCTTTGACTATAGATAGTTATGCTTATAATATATTAATGATAGTAGTATTATAGCTAGCTATTTTATAACCAAAGGTACTATTATAGCTATACAATAATGCTGATATTCTGCTATTTCATGTTTAGACCATGTTGACAGTAAATTGTACACGTACTATACAATACTTTTGTTGCATCTGATTTGCTTGGAGTTCAGACATGATTCTGAGAGCCGGTCACATGAATGCTTTATACTTCTAGGTTATAAAAGTCTCCAGGATGAGACAACTGAAATGCAAAATGATGCAGAATTCATTAGTTAAGATACTGTCATGTTTCAAACACTTACCAAGATGAACAGGTAGCTTGGGTTACAAGTTCTGCACACTCCAGCCAGTTCTATACATATTAATGATTTCAAACACTAATGTGCTGACACCACAGCACCCAGACACAATGCAGGGGGCACCCTTACTGTAAGGTAGATTATAGGACAAACATTTGGTTAGAAAGGGAAGTCAATGTTGGTAACTAGGAGAACTTTCATTTGAATCCCGAATAACAATGGGAAGACTTGACATAGAATGCTATCCTTGGACTGAGACATGACATGGGAAGGGAGAGAACTATGGTATAGATATATGGATCATACATAGCAGTTGAGGATAGTGATTTTCCATCAAAACAAGTGAAAACATGCAGAAGATCCTTGAATCCAAGTACATGACTGTATAAAGAGCTTCAGCAGACATTAGAGACTCAGATTTGCAATAAACATATACCGGGTGTGCAGCTAATCCACGAGACTGCGAAACAATGTCAAAATAGAAATGCTAGAAAGTTACTAGTTACATCTAACAAATATGAAAATCCTGGAATTACTTTAACCAAATAGGAATTACGTTTGAATGTAAAATGCATTTTTGTACCCTTGGATGCTATAAAACACATGTGACATGGTAAATGTTCATTTTACAACACCAGAAACAATTCAGAAAGTTAAAGACTCAAATGCTTGTTTTATTTAATTACCAAATCAGTAACACTTTAGTTTCGTTGTAAGTGGGTTTATATATGTATATACCTTATTTAAAACATGTATTGCTTTGCCATTCTGTGATATTATATCTAATTATAATATTTACATTTATTAACAAAATGAATACCGTGTTTATTGATTATAAAAAAAAAAAAAACTACTTATAATGGATCCCTAAACTAAAGTGTTTTTGATAATTCTTGCCCTTTGTGATTTTTTATCCTTTGTGGATTCAAGATTCATTATCGAATGGATTTCATTGCAAAATGAGATTCAAAGTGGATAATTTAAGCATTCATTTTCTGTAAACATATATGATGAATTAATTCATTATTGATTTGTTCAAGCTGAGTTGCCTGTTTCATTTACCTGGAGTGTCTTTTTTTGAATGTCAAAAGAATCTCTGTGGCATTGATATTAAATACATCAATTCAAGTAATCTGGAATGAATGCTTTTTGACCACTACCTAACGCACACCTGCAGTGTGTTGTTGCTTTTATAAAACTGTTTAACATTCATTGATTATTTATATTACAATCTGGCATGCTCTTGTTTTTTTTCATGATTTTACCTTTCTTGATACAGTAAGAAAGATAAACAAAAAAAACCCCAATATATTGCTAATTGCCAGACCAGAAATCTGAGTAAATTCCAAATAAAGCTGTTCTGGACTTAAAGGAAACCTTATACAGGAGCATCAACCATTTCATTTCTTACATGTTAAATACCCAAAAGTGACAGCAGTGCCACTGTCTTCTTGCTAGTCTAGTATTGCTATATGGCACCTGTCTAGTATTGCTGTATGGCACATCCTTTTCTTCTGTAGGTTAGTGGTCTTAAGACAGGACATTAAGGAGTATATTATGTGAAACAAAGTGGTACTCATCCTTACCTTTGCAATTATGTTGCTTTTGACTCCTGTGTCCTAAACGTAATGCATTGTTTTTGTATAACAGTACACACACAGATCTGGTTATAAGGCAGCACGGTGTGGCTCTCTTTTTTACCATAAAGCTTTTTCTTTTTTTTTTCACCCCAAGTGAAGAGCTCTTATGAAAAAATCCAGACACACTCCCAGGCCATTCCTCATTTAATTGCATGGTGTTCAGAACAACAGTTGTCTTCTCTACTAACCCTACTGTCACCTCTCTGTATATCTGTCTAATATATCAGTTTCTTGTAGATTGTCAGCAGCCTACTGCCTCAATATCGCCACTCTCCCCACAACTAAGGCGAGGGCCGAAATCTCAAACAGCCAGGTAATCTTTTAGCTGAGTAGTCATAACTATCCACAGCTGCATGTGGTGTTCATAGAACAGGTAACAACCAGCCTGCATTCACTCCTAGCACCAACCTGCATTGACTCCTAGCACCAACCTGCATTCACTCCTAGCACCAACCTGCATTCACTCCTAGCACCAGCCTGCATTCACTCCTAGCACCAGCCTGCATTCACTCCTAGCACCAGCCTGCATTCACTCCTAGCACCAACCTGCATTCACTCCTAGCACCAGCCTGCATTCACTCCTAGCACCAGCCTGCATTCACTCCTAGCACCAACCTGCATTCACTCCTAGCACCAGCCTGCATTCACTCCTAGCACCAGCCTGCATTCACTCCTAGCACCAACCTGCATTCACTCCTAGCACCAACCTGCATTCACTCCTATCACCAGCCTGCATTCACTCCTAGCACCAGCCTGCCTGCATTCACTCCTAGCACCAACCTGCATTCACTCCTAGCACCAGCCTGCATTCACTCCTAGCACCAGCCTGCATTCACTCCTAGCACCAGCCTGCATTCACTCCTAGCACCAACCTGCATTCACTCCTAGCACCAGCCTGCATTCACTCCTAGCACCAACCTGCATTCACTCCTAGCACCAGCCTGCATTCACTCCTAGCACCAACCTGCATTCACTCCTAGCACCAGCCTGCATTCACTCCTAGCACCAGCCTGCATTCACTCCTAGCACCAACCTGCATTGACTCCTAGCACCAACCTACATTTACTCCTAGCACCAACCTGCATTGACTCCTATCACCAACCTGCATTCACTCCTAGCACCAACCTGCATTCACTCCTAGCACCAACCTGTATTCACTGCTAGCACCAGCCTGCATTCACTCCTAGCACCAACCTGCATTCACTCCTAGCACGCTGATTCATTGTTGCATGGGTCAACCACGCACAGAACTCCAGAGATCCGTAGCACACAGCCAATGTGTGCCACTCTTATTCACCTCATATATTCTTTCTACCCCCAATAACCGTTTCCCTTATTATAATATACAGTATATGAGACATTTGAACGGTTCTGGCTAGTAATATAGAACTCCATAGAGGACATTGCTATTGGACAATGGTTTACTGAAATAAATACAAAGTTTACAACAACCTCATTTTTTGCCCTTTTGAACCGTACTTGTTTTTCAGCGTTATCGCAGTTGATGTTGTTATTTGCATGGATTACGCAGTTGAGCAATGCTGATGAACACTTTCCATATTTATTATTTGCTGAAGTTCTGAATGACCAAAAACATTTGCATCTACTTTATAATACTTATTTTAAGATACAGTCGTATCCTATTAAAAGTGTTACCGGTCAGCATCTCAATAAAGTTTGCATAAAAAGTATAATAATATCATAAGGAGACGGCTATCCCTGATCGTATAGAAATAAACTGAGCAAGCTGAATGACATCTCACTGGTAACGACATGCTGGTCTCCCAATTGGATCTCAAGCATTTAGTAATGCCTTTGTTGCAGTGAGCTCGGGGGCTGTACGATTTTATTTAATTGTGTAGTTTAGCCCTTGGAATGGGATTGTCTAGCCAACCCAATTAAAATAAAGTACAGTATAGTGATTGTGAGTTGAGTGCCAGCACTTATCTCCTCTCCCTTACATAATTCATAATCGCTGTATGATTGGTCATTGAATCATTCCCATGTCACATCATTCATTTAGGAGAAAAAAACGATAACTGCCTATACCTCCTATAGTTGTCTATATTGTATATGCACCTTAAAATACACTCCTTATATTATTATGATGGGTTTGTAAAAGTATAGTAAGTTATTGCTGTTACAGCTATTGCTGACAGATACTTTACATCTCTTAGTTTAAGAGACAGTGCTTTACAATAAATGTCTTTCACTACTCGGTAATTACACTAATTGCATGTGTGGTTACATGATAACTACACTGAAATACACAACCACATACATATTTACAATGCAGCCCATGTGTAATTAAGCATGTTATTACATTGTAATTACACCACAATATGTATAAGTATTATTACATTGTGCTTAAGCACCCTTACTGTAAAGTGGTACTTTTAACATATTCTAATTTCCTTTACTAACAAACTCATGCACTGTTATCATTAAGTCTAGTTGTTCTGTTGTATGTACAGTACAGTCTTCTGCTATCATGTGTTTCACACTATTAATGCTTTCACTGACTGTTACAGTGCTACCTTACTTCATGACAGAGTGGCATGCACAGAGCCTATATTTCTTATTTGTTTTATTCTTCTTCTTGAAACTTGCAGTCCTAGTGTACCGGTAGGTCTTCAGGAAGAACAGGCGCATCCCAGCTCCCCGTGTGTACCCCTCAACTGCCTGTCTAAGCCTCCTCCCCACCCCTAGCCCTGTGCACAGCTCAGCCAGAGAACAGCGCCCAGGAGCCCCATGAGGAGGGCTGTGCCACTGACCAGCCAGAAGGGCTTCCATGCTCTATAGCATAGTGACGTCAAGCTCAAACTACCTGCCAACCTAAAGACTGAAGCTGTACGAGAAGCTGAAAAGACACATGCACAGAGGCGGCACAGGGCTTATCCAGGAAGACTTTATTTGAAATAACCTGTTTATTTATTTATTTATTATTTATCTATCTATTTATTTCTGACCTTCAATAGAAACACGTGGAGAAACACAGACCGGACCTTCCCTCCTTGATCTGAGCTGCAGTAAGGGACTTCTTCAGAACTTGAATCAGGCATGCCAGGTGAAAGAAGTGTTTATGAAGCTTATGGGTCCAATTACGCAGTAGGAGTCACCAGACATAAGGCTCGGATCTGTCATCTGTCACCAGAAATAAGGCTCGGATTAAATCAAAATTAAGCCAGCGCCATTGCCATTATAAAGTATTGCTATGGCAGCGCCATAAACTTTGATTTGATTTAGGCCCATGTTGTTATTGCTTGTAAAACCTTGCACACAGCAGTGTTCCATGTAAATAAACTTGTCAAAGGTACCAAACATGAAAACCTACAGTGAAATAATGAATAATACTTTAAAAACTGTTCAATGACTTGTTATCCCATGAATAAGGGATTAATTCAACAACAAACCTGGGTAGCATCTTATATTCCCAGATAAGATATGATTTAAAACCGGCAAACCACGCGCACATCTCTCCCTCGATTGTTCATTTAGTTGTTCAAACAGGGAACAAAATAATCTCCACCCGTATCAGATTTTGGATCGCTCAAACAAACGGATCGACGTCTGTAATTACTCCATAGCTACTTCCAACTGGACCCTGCTGCGCAGACGGTATTGTGATTAACTATGAAAAGATCTGTATATTACACAGGGTTATTTCAACATACATGAAAACTTTGACCTTCGTTTACAATCCAAACTGCAACCAGAGTTTAAACTTCCCAATGTCATAGCGGAACAATGTGAGATCTACTTCCACTGTGCAGATGGACACTTTGCAGATTCAATGACAAGCGTTTCGACCATCAGTCTGGTAGACTTGTTAAAAAATGTTTGTCGTTGAATTCTTTAGGTTTCTTTTAGCATTTCTAAATTGACCTTTTGATGAGTGTTTTGTATTTGTGGATCAGGTGAAACTTATCAGGGAAAGACAGACAGTGTTGCTTT
The DNA here is from genome assembly GCF_017654505.1 of Polyodon spathula. Classification (NCBI taxonomy): domain Eukaryota; kingdom Metazoa; phylum Chordata; class Actinopteri; order Acipenseriformes; family Polyodontidae; genus Polyodon; species Polyodon spathula. The sequence continues at coordinate 37,035,866 of NC_054540.1, read as the reverse complement.
ACTTGCAATGTTAAGAGTTCTGTAATTCTGCCTCTTAGATGGTTATGTACAACAGGTTAATCTATGGATGGAATATCTTCCACAAACATGTATTTATTTTTATTTAAATTCAGTTGCTTCTCTACTCATTTTTTTAAAATTATTATTATTTTTTTTTTTAATATCTCTGCCTTATTTCTGGGAGGTGGATTTTAGTATGCATTTAATACTAACCAAAATGCCACATAAGGTATATTCATGTGGGGATAAAGGAATTGAAATACAGTGTTTTTTAATATATTTTTTGTTAAGTTTGTTTTTTTAATGCTATTATTAATATGATCATATATTCCGTTGAAGTATATTTGTGTTCCATTTTTCTTTCTTATTTAGTAAAGAAAGAACACAGCGTTGAGACTGGTTGGTGTAGTGGAAACAGTGGTAGGCCGAAGTGTGGCCGTTTTTATTGCACAAAAAAAAATGGTTGGAAATGGAGTGTATTTTCTAGTCACTTGAAATACCTGCATTTCTTTTCAGCTGACTTCTAGCAAATGTGTTACGTTGATGCCTTTTTAAAATGAAAATCAGTTTAATTTATTATAGCTGTTTTTTTGTTGTTGCAACAACTAGGTGTTAAATCACTAATATATATATATATATATATATATATATATATATATATATATATATATATATAATATAAAGAACAGGTGCTATGAATAGCTATTTAATAGGTACATCATTTCATGCAAACATTCATGCAATTGTAGGATCTTTTTGTCAATCTAACACTGTTGTCAGCATACCAGCAAGCAGTTAACATTCCCAATAGATTGCATATACAGGGTGATTAGAAAGTAAGTTTACCGCATGACCTCACCATATCTCATGTGGTAAACTTATTTTCTAATCACCCCTTATATAAATGTATTTAGTGCGAATGCATGTTTTAAGTTCATCCCAAACATAATCAATTGGATTGAGATCTGGGAATTGTGGTCCCTGTCCCATGACTTCACACACAGTTCTGGCCAGGTGGATGAGTGTGCTATCATCTGGGAAGCAGCCATCACCATCACGGTACAAATTGGGTGGACTTGATCTGCAATGATGCCGAGGTAAACTATTAGCCTTCAAGAGCAATCAAAGGTATACCTGAAGAATAAACCCCACACCAGAGCCAAAAACCAGTGGGGCAGATAGGTCCTAATAAAGTGGTCAGCCTGAGTGTGTTGTTCACTGTTTTAATGTCTTTACTGTAAATGAAGTTTGTTTGGGCAATCCCCCCAAAAGGTGCTTATTTTTGGGAAGTAGCAATGTGCACAACCTTCTTGGTTTTAGATGATGATAACGTAAAAAGTGACCATCCAAAATACAATTTTATGGTCTTAACTAACAAAGAAAGACTGTTACTGTTGTTAACACATCTGCAAGTTTATTTGTACCCTGCAACACTGACTGACAAGTAAGAGTTTACTGCTGTTGGATAAAACAGGTACCTTCATCTTTCCCATTGCAAAAACATAGAAGCTGGAGAGTTAGCTTGGTATCTGACAATTCTAGGATGTTTAAAAACCAGCATGGCTATATAAACATACATTTGCAGCAAGCAAGCTAAAAAAACAAAACATGTTGATGGATTCTTTTCAACAGTGAAGAACCATTCTTACCAAGCACAAAGAGGGACATAACATGGATGCAAACCTACAGCTATGCATTATTATACCTGCGTAAACACGCTCAGATGAGCTCCTTGTCCAAAATGTGCCTATTGAAACTGGAAAAGCAGTTTGTAGTCTCCAAGCCGGAGCAGAATGGGAGTATAGATAACAGGAATTCTAGTCAAAGGCAGAAATGACACACATGACAGGCAGTGAAATACTGTAATTATTCAGTAAGGGATTTTTAATTTTTGAGTTGCACATTATATATATATATATATATATATATATATATATATATATATATATATATATATATATATAAAATCAGGCAATATGGACACAGTGATCAAACCAGAGATTTCCAAATTGAAATCATATCATATGTAGGTAATGCAATTAAACCTTGGCAAAAGTCATTGTACTGCAGTATAGTGGAAGTTTGAAATGCACCACACTGTCAAAGAAAGACAGTAATGAATGAATCTGCTGTGTGTTTTCTTTTTCATTATTTTGCACATTTGCTTGTTGTTTTTAATTGCAATCGTAAAAGAAATATTTTACCAACCTGTTATGTAAAAAAAAGAAAACCTTGTTAAGCCCCGTGTAACAAATGCATAAAAAAGTAATGTTGTTTGCATGAAGTTTTGAATCACTCAACGGTATTTTTAACATGATCAGTTCGCCAGATAGGTCTTATTTCCAGCCCTTCCAGGTGCTTTTTGTGAATGTTTTATTTATAACTGAACCCCATTCAGCTGAAGCCATATTACAGTCAAAATACAGTCAGAAACTTGGTATGTCTGTAAACTGAAGAGGGGCCTGTTTGAAAAGGACGGTCTTCAATTGACATTAACATTCCCAGGTTTTGGCGTACAGCACAGCAGGTTGGTAAAATTGTGCATCCCTGCCCCAAGCCTGTCAGTTCAGTCCTCATAAAGCAGGAAATAAGAAATGTCTGCCAGTGTTCGGTTTGAGTAGTGGGCTGAATGGAGGATACATCTTAGATGGTAGACTGTACTGTAATCACCATCTTGAAAGGTTTTTTTTATGTCATTTTAAGTAACATAAGTTGAATGACTTTTAAGTTGCATGAAGATTTTGGTTTTTATTTGAATAGCCATCCAATTGCTACCGCTGTATTTTTTCATAAATTGTAAGTGTTATACTATATATGGGAGTGTTAAGAATGGAAGGAATCGTATGCCTTTTTGAGATTAATTTTTTTTAGAGCTGCATTGTCCATGGTGAAGCATTTTGAAAATGTCAGGTGGTCGAGAAAGCTTAACACAAAATAACCATATTCTATAACTGGAAGTCTTTCCCTTAAGGAGAACGTGTAAGAAAGATAGAATTGGTGGTTGCTTTAACTACACAACAAGAAAACGTAGACTGAGCAAAACGGCTGCCGTTTGTGTGAAAGTTATTTCCAAGTGACTGGAACATCTCTTCTTGTTGTTTGTTAAGCATTACATATCTGGTTGTTTGCACAAGTAAAGATCCTGTTGGGTGGAAACAGAGTCACCACCACTGTGGAGAAACAGGACAAAAAAGAAAATAAAAAAATGATGGCAATATACTGTACTGGGTTTTACATTTCTTCTTACATTTACAGTTGTGCATACCTGTTTCCTGATTAAATAAATGGAAAGTCATTTGACTGTTATTGGAATTCTTTGTTTGTCTGTGTGTCTTTGTTTCTTTCATAGAAGACTGAAAATATATATATATATATATATATATATATATATATATATATATATATATATATATATATATATATATATTAATGCAGCATTGCTTCAAATTTCATTTAATTGTGTTTTTAAATTGTTTCTGGGTTCTGTTGCTATAATATTGAGTTCTGATCATTTTACTTTGAGCTTCAGTTCGAGATCCTCATTCCTTTCAAATCATGTGACAATGTGGCCTTTCAACTTAGAGCAGGTGGTGCAGGCAGAGAACGGATGTTCAGTCCCAGCACTTAGGGTGCTCCAAACAAGCTCAATGCCAGGAAGAGGCAGATTTAAAGAAACATTGAAATAACTCAATACTGCAGTAATAGAACTCAGAAATCTCGGCAGTTTCACCCATTTCAGGTTTTACTACAAGCTTGATTAGTTCAGGTGTGTTTTATTAAACTTATAGTGAAACCAGAAATGGATATGTAATGACAGTTTTATTTCTATCCCCAAATATCCACTCAAATGCAAAACATCCTGATTATAGAGATGGCCTGCCCACAATACCATTGCACTGCTTGACAGCCTCCAACAAATACTGACCAGGCCTAACCTTGACCATCTCATGATCTAAGGTCACCTATGTGTAGTTTGCTTTGTTAACGAGCTTCCTGTGAACTAAGAACACACCTCCCGCTCTGCAATATATATATATATATATATATATATATATATATATATATATATATATATATATATATATATAACCAGTGAGACTTGTAGACAATACCAGGAGTTTCTGTAATACAATCACACTTCAGTGCAGTGTCAGAATTCGCACATATTCTTTTTATTGAAATATATGCTTTGAGCACACTCTTAAACTCAGGGGAAACGTTCAAGGAGGACATAAAGATGTTTCGGACTCCTGTAAGTGGATTGTTCGAGCACTGGGCTTGCAACGTATCCAGATGACTTTTTACTAATCAAGAAAAACACACAGACTCATTTAATTTGAAGTTTTAACAAATCAGAGCAGTACAAGTGCTCTTTTCAGTTTATTAAATGCTTTAAATATTGGATTGGTTGGTTGCGCAGACCACCATAAATCCTAAGTAAAAAGCAGTCTGGGCGATCCAGTGCTTTACAGGTTTAACAGCATTAGTACTTCAATACAGTAATACGAATATGGTTATTATATATTTAGCCTTCAGGCTATGCATGCATAAAGCTAAAAACACCCACTGCTAAATTCTAGAACATTCAATATATATGTCACTCTCTTAAGACTAAAACATAATGTCTATACCTTTATAGCAAAATATATGCTTACCTTCCAGTATATGGAAGTGTAGTGTAGGATTGTCACAAAGATGGCCAGAGTGGGTGGCGTCAGACCAGAGCAGGAAATAAACAACAAGAGAGAGGTGGAGTTTGGTGGATGAGCGAATGGTCTCGATCAGCATTTAATGAATGAACAGACAGACAGAAAATAAATGGTTGTAACAAACAAAAACAGGACACGACACATTCGCCAAAATAAACAGACAAACAAAATGGACTAAACAAAACACGGTGAGCAGATATTTAACTACAACTACTAAATATTATTATTATTATTATTATTATTATTATTATTATTATTATTATTACCTCAGTCTCCAATCCTGTTCTCCACTCACTGAACAAACAACCCTGAGTGGGTGAAAACATGTTGCTTTTATGCAGCTGTACCAAGACTTGACTACTAATCAATCATTCAATTGGAGTCTCGGTACAACTGCACGTGAATTAATAAAGTGCAATTCCCCGTGCTCACATATTATTACTTTTTATTTACACGTGAAGTGCTGTGCAATCCTCGTGCCTAAACACAAATATACATTTTAAACACAGACCCATTTATATCCCGTGTACCAATGACTATACACCAACATTAACACACAACACATAACAGAAAATACACACAGGGGCGGGCACTTTGCCACATATATCCCCCCTTGTGCAAAGCACACATGACCTCAATGGCCACCTCCCCCCTTAAAATCCCAAAAGTCCTGGGCCAAGAACAGGGACTTTAAGGGGTTGATGGGCGGCAATGTTGCCAGTAGCCAGGCTACTACTGGCCATGCTGTCAGCGAACGTGCTGACAGTGGGGCAAATCTCTCCTCCCGCTGTACCACTGGCAGCGGAAATGTTGCCAACGGTGCGGCTGTCAGCAGATGTGCTGACAGCTCCCAGACTGACTCCTTCAGCCAGGGCAAGTCCAGCAGCAAAAAAGATGCTGGGGTTGGTGGTCTCCAGAGCTCCCCCAAGATCTCCGGCAGTGAAACTGCTGCAGGGGAAGGTGGTCTCCTGACCTCTCCCCCCTTTATAGCTGACAGCTCCCTCTGGGGGGACTCCAGCCCCCAGAACTCCTGCAGCAAAATTGCTGTGGGGAAGGGTGGTCGCCTGACCTCCCCCCCCTTTTTCATAGCCGGCAGCTCCCTCTGGTGGGGCTCCGGCCACACTGACCCCTGCGGCCAAGCAGAGCTGACTGCGACCCCTGGCAAAGCAGTTCCAGCGACCCCACGTGATATGGACTGGCTGGCAACCCAAGGCGATGTGGAGCGGTAAGCAATCCTAGGCGATGCGGAGCAACAGGCAACCCCAGGCAAAGCGGAATAGCTGGCAACCCCAGGCAAAGCGAGGCCGGCATCCTTGGATGAAGTGAGGCAGGCATCCTTGGGCTAAGCGAGGCAGGGAGTCAGGACAAGCTGGGGTGCTGGCGTTGGCCGTCTTCTCGGCCACTGCAGCCGGGCATTTCTATGAAAGGGCTGCTGAGGACCGCTAGCATCTATTCCTTGTCCTTCTGGTGCAGGGAGAGGCAGTTCCTGCTCCTCTCCCCCTGATGGTGTTGGAAGTGATACCAGCAGGCATTCATCTTCTGCTGGTGGAAAGGGACCTAGCAGGCATTCACCCTCTGCTGGTGGGGAAAGTGATACCAGCAGGCATTCATCCTCTGCTGGTGGAGGAAGTGATACTAGCAGGCATTCATCCACTGCCGGTGGGGGAAGTGATTCCAGCAGGCATTCATCCTCTGCTGGTAGAGGGGAACCCAGCAGGCATTCACCCTCTGCTGGTGGACAGAGACCCAGCAGGCATTCACCCTCTGCTAGTGGATGGGAACCCAGCAGGCATTCACCCTCTGTTGGTGGACGGGAACCCAGCAGGCATTCACCCTCTGCTGGTGGACAGGGACCCAGCAGGCATTCACCCTCTGCTGGTGGACAGGGACACAGCAGGCATTCACCCTCTGCTGGTGGACATGGCGGAGGCAGAGGCAGCTCCTGCTACTCGCTCCTGCCGGTGGAGGTGGCGGAGAAAGAGGCAGCTCCTGCAGCTCCGCTCCTGCTGGTGTAGGTGGCAGAGGCAGAGGCTGCTCCTGCTGCTCTGTTTCCTGCCGATGGAGGTGACGGAGGCGTGTAGTCTCCTGGTGGCGGAGGTTGGAGCGCCGTGTAGTCTACCCTTGTTACAGGGGACTGGTGTGGCTCTCCCTCACTTGCAGGGGGCTGGTGAGTTGGCTCTTCTCCCTCTGGTCCTGGAGACAGTGTCAGGGCTTCTCCTGATGAGACCAGAGGCAGGACCCCTCCCATATCGGCAGCCATGTTGTTGAATACCATGGGTGCAATGTCTCTGGGGGTCACTGGGTGGTGTTGATGTTCCCAATTTTCCCAACGCTCCCCATCTCGGGCCCACAGCAGGTTGATCACCTTCGGGAGATCTCTTTCCAGGCCACAGTCAGGGTCCGTCAGCCAGTCCCAGATCTCCCTTGATGGTGGCCCTCGAACAAGCAGGGCTTCTCCCACCGACACTGGAGATGGAACCAGTAGGCATTCTTCCTCTGCTGGTGGAGACTTGGGCTATGGATGCTCTGCCTTCCTCTTCCCCTTTCCCCTTCTCTGCCTCCTTCTCCTCACCTTCCTCTCCTGGGCCAGTTCCTCCTCCTCCTCTTGGAAGGGGCAGACAGCCACCGGCTGCCCGAACTCCCCACAGGCAAGGCACCAGCCTTGGTCCTCTAGACCACCGAGGAGATCCTCCAGATTCTGGCAGTCATCCCTCCAGCTCCAGCCTTCCATTTCTTTCTTTTTTTTTGTTGTTTTTTTAAACCAGAAACTGCAGTTCCTGCTCTGGTCTGCGTCCAGGAGGCGCTGGTAATCCCGATTCTGACAACCACGTGTCACAAAGTCAGCCAGAGTGGGTGGCGTCAGACCAGAGCCAGGAAATAAACAACAAGAGAGAGGTGGAGTTTGGTGGAACTGAACGAATAGTCTCGATCAGCATTTAATGAATGAACAGACAGACAGAAAATAAATGGTTGTAACAAACAAACAGGACACGACACATTTGCCAAAATAAACAGACATTCAAAATGTACTAAACAAAACACTGTGAGCAGATCTTTAACTAAGACTACTAATATTATTATTATTATTATTATTATTATTATTATATAATAGTATAAGAGTATGTGAAAACATGCTGCTCTTATGGAGTCGCAGTAAAACTGCACGTGAATTAATAAAGTGCAATTCCCCGTGCTCACATATTATTACTTTTTACTTGCACGTGAAGTGCTGTGCAATCCTCGTGCCTAAATACAAATATACATTTTAAACACTTGTGTTACACAGACCCGTTTATATCCCATGTACCAATAACTATACACCAACATTAACACACAACATATAACAGAAAATACTTTGCCACAAGGATATATTGAAAAATAAGAACTGTCTTCAAAAAGCAGTGACTTGACTTTGACCAAACAGCAATCAGTTTTTCACAGGCCTTCAGAGCATGGATCACACAACTTGTAGTTAGCAAGTTGAGTGATACTTGACTGGGGTTTTGCCTCGGTTTTTATAGGATTTTCTCTCCATTGAATACATCAGGAGTCCCAATTAAATCTGATTACACTGTGTAACAAATTTTATTTATTTTTTGGTTCCTGGCTAGTAAGTGTTATTTCCTAATTGCGTATGCCTCAAAAGTATAGAAAATGGCTATTATTCCCCACAAACTTTGCTTTTGTGACCAGGACAGTGATATTTTGAAATGTACCTATTTTCCAGAACATTCTAGAACTTTCTAGAACTTTCCAGTAATATAAATAGTAGTATAAATACAAGGGCCTTAAGCCCACCAGTTCAGTTTAGTTCCAGCTGCCTAAGTGTATACATATCTGCATTTTTCTGGGAGGTCATAGGAGACTTCAAAATGGTGGCATTCCTGATGGGTCTCCAAGGCAGTTTTACCAAGTTTCCCTGCTATCTTTGCCTTTGGGACCTCCCAGAGGCAATTAACCTGCTGTAGGCCTGAGATAGGGAGCATTGGGAGACCTGGGAACAGCAACACCACCCTGTGTCCTTCCTAGACATCACAGCCATGGTGCTCAATTACCTGGCTGCAGATATGGAAGGGGTCCTGCCATCTATTTTACAACAGCAAGAGAACATTCAAAGAGGAGATTAAATGTTTAAGAGATACAAATGGCAAAATCGTAGATGAAGAAAAAAAAATAGCAAATATGTTAAATGATTACTTTTCACAAGTTTTTACAAAGGAAGATATGACAACATGCCCCACATGTCATCCAGTTCCTATCCAGTTTTAAATAACTTTAGCATAACTGAGGCAGAAGTGTTAAAGGGACTAGGAGCTCTTAAAATAAACAAATCCCCTGGGCCGGATGAGATCCTCCCAGTAGTACTCAAAGAAATGAAAGAAGTAATTTACAAACCGCTAACCAAGATCATGCAGCAGTCTCTTGACACAGGGGTGGTACCGACAGACTGGAAAATTGCAAACGTAATACCGATCCACAAAAAGGGAAACAAAACTGAACCAGGTAACTACAGACCAGTAAGCCTGACTTCTATTATATGCAAACTTATGGAAACTATAATAAGATCCAAAATGGAAAATTACCTATATGGTAACAGGGTACTGGGAGACAGTCAACATGGTTTTAGGAAAGGGAGATCGTGCCTAACTAACTTGCTTGATTTTTTTGAGGATGCAACATCCATAATGGATAATTGCAAAGCATATGACATGGTTTATTTAGATTTCCAGAAAGCTTTTGACAAAGTCCCGCACAAAAGATTAATTCTCAAACTGAACGTAGTTGGGATTCAAGGAAACACATGTACATGGATTAGGGAGTGGTTAACATGTAGAAAACAGAAAGTACTGATTAGAGGAAAAACCTCAGAATGGAGTGTGGTAACCAGCGGTGTACCACAGGGATCAGTATTAGGTCCTCTGCTATTCCTAATCTACATTAATGATTTAGATTCTGGTATAGTAAGCAAACTTGTTAAATTTGCAGACGACACAAAAGTAGGAGGAGTGGCAAACACTGTTGCAGCAGCAAAGGTCATTCAAAATGATCTAGACAAGATTCAGAACTGGGCAGACACATGGCAAATGACATTTAATAGAGAAAAGTGTAAGGTACTGCACGCAGGAAATAAAAATGTACATTATTGTGAGGTGAGAGTGTATTAAATGGAATGTCCAGACAGTAATTTATGTGTACAGAAATAAAATAATTTATTTTTATTCTCTATACACAACAAAAGGATTAAATAACAAAAGAAAACAAAATGGTGTGAGGGAAGGAGTGCAGGGGTGAGATCCAAAACAAACTGTGATGACTCGTCTTTAATTGTCTTCGTGGCGACCCATACATAAACAAAAAAAGACAAAAGAAATGTTAGTGTTTTAAAAATCCCGCTGCACCAAACCAGTCTCTCCCTTCACCCGTTACTCCTCCTACTTTACTTTCGGACCAACCCCGAACACAGTAGTACATTCCCTTTAGTATGTAATGTCCCGCCTCTGTAGTCAGTGGAACACCAATCCCCAACCGACACGTCTCCTTATCCTTCACTTGACTCCAGTGGCTGGAATTTACATACTCGTACTTCCGCCCCTCACCAAGGTGCCGCCCCTCAAAAGATGACTTTTGCCATGGTCACGAGATCTTGGTAAGGGAAGTCCCGAGTTGGTTTGATGCCATCTACTGTCGGGAGGCTGAATCACAGACCGAAAACCCTTTGACTCATCACATATCCCACCCCTCAGAGTGGAGCCGAAGGAACACTCGGAAACCTCTAACCCTTCCCTTTTACCTCCCTCCCGGGAAAAAAAATCAGCATTTTGATGTAACTTACCCGCACGATACCTTATTTGAAAGGCGAAGGGTTGGAGCGCCAGGTACCACCGCGTAATCCTAGCGTTTGAATCCTTCATCGTGTCTAACCACTTTAAAGAAGCGTGATCTGTGATGAGTACAAAGGGTCGTCCCAGAAGATAGTATTTTAAAGATTCCACTGCCCATTTCACTGCCAGGCATTCTTTCTCCACTACCGAATACCTCTGTTCTCTGGGCAGTAACTTCCGACTGATGTATAGTATCGGGTGTTCTACACCATCTCTCTCCTGGGACAGAACCGCCCCCAGACCAGTCTGCGATGCATCTGTCTGCAGGACGAACTCTCGGCTGAAATCCGGGCTTATTAATGCTGGGGCCTGACTCAAATTAGTTTTAATAGATTCAAAGGCTGTCTGACACTCTGCACTCCACTTAATTTTATTTGGAGCGTTCTTTTTAGTGAGATCAGTGAGAGGGGCGGCTATAGTGGAAAAGTGTGGAATAAAGCGGCGGTAATAACCAGCCAACCCTAACAGTGATCTCACCTGGGTTTTCGTGGTAGGTACCGGTGAATCCAACAAAGCCTGGACTTTTGAAACCAACGGTTTCACTCTACCCTTACCCATTATGAAACCTAAATATTTAGTTTCTTCTTTTCCAATAGCGCACTTTGCCATGTTCGCTGTGAGCCCCGCCCTCCTCAGAGACTGTAAGACGGCTTCTAATCTAGTCAAATGTTCTCTCCAGGAAGAACTATAAATGACTACATCATCGATATACGCAGCTGCATACTCTCGATGAGGTTGTAAAACCCTGTCCATTAGTCTCTGAAAAGTAGCAGGCGCTCCATGAAGTCCGAACGGCATAGTACAAAATTGAAAAAGACCCTCTGGGGTTGAAAATGCCGTTTTCTCACGAGAGGCTTTCGTTAATGGAATTTGCCAATATCCTTTCGTCAGATCCAGAGTTGAAATAAACCGAGCTTGCCCCAGTTTGTCTAAGAGTTCATCTACTCGAGGCATGGGATATGCATCAAACTTGGAGATAGCATTCACCCTCCTAAAATCGATACATAATCGTAGTGACCCATCTGGCTTGTCTATTGGTACTATTGGGCTACACCACTCACTTCGGGAAGGTTCAATTACCCCAAGTTTCAACATACACTCCACCTCCCTTCGAACAGAATCTCTCCGACTCTCTGGAATGCGATACGGTCTCTGTCTAACTCTTAGACCTGGCGGAGTGATAATAGCATGTTCGATCAAATGCGTTCTTCCAGGCACGTTAGAAAACACATCACTGAACATTTTAATTAGATTGCTTACCTCTTCACGCTGATCAGGAGTTAATTGTTCCCCCATCGGGACCTCAATTGCTGACTCTGACTCAATTGAGGGTCCAAAATCCTCTCCCTCCTGTACAGGAGATATAAAATGGACTTCCCGTTCTTTCCACGGTTTCAGGAGATTAACATGATAAATTTGACTTTCTTTCCGACGCCCAGGCTGTCGGATCTCATAATTGACTTTACCAATTGCTCGAATAACCTGAAAGGGACCCTGCCATTTAGCAAACAACTTAGATTCCGATGAGGGCAACAATAACAACACTTTATCTCCAGGTCGAAAGTTCCGAATTCTTGCATTTTTATTGTAGCTTTGTTGCTGCTTCTGCTGTGCCGCTTTGAGATTGTCATGTGCCAATCGACCGACTAATTCTAAGCGATCGCGTAACTGCAACACGTATTTTACTACATTTTTAGACTCCTTTGACTGTTCTTCCCAGCCTTCTCTTATGAGATCCAAGATACCCCGCGGCTGCCGACCGTACAAGAGCTCAAACGGGGAAAACCCCGTTGAGGATTGTGGTACCTCGCGAACTGCAAAGAGCAAGTAGGGAAGCAGTTTAGCCCAATTGCGTTTTTCTTGATCTACAAAGCGGCGCAACATATTTTTCAAAGTCTGATTAAATCGTTCAACAAGCCCATCCGTTTGAGGATGAAAAACTGAGGTTCTAATTGAACGGATTTTCAATAATTTATATAGTTGCTGAATACAGTCTGACATAAAATTAGTGCCCTGATCAGTGAGAATTTCTTTCGGGATTCCCACCCTAGAGAATATTTTTACCAATTCATTCGCTACAGCTATTGCATTCATAGAGCGTAAGGGAACAGCTTCTGGATATCTCGTTGCGTAGTCCACTACTACTAAAATATACCGATATCCTGACTCTGTTCCCTCCAGAGGGCCTACTAAATCTACACCAATCCTTTCAAACGGTACCCCAATAATTGGAAGTGGAACCAGAGGTGCGGGGCGAACTGACTTAGGGGCAGCTAATTGACATTCAGGACACTCCGATACATACTTCCGCACAAGACCATAAACCCCAGGCCAAAAAAACCGGGCCAGAATTCGTTCCTGAGTCTTTTCAGTTCCCAAATGACCTGAAAATGGAATGTCATGCGCCAATCTCATGACTTCTGACTGAAAAGGCCTAGGAACCAATAACTGTTTTACGAGCTGTCCCGTCCCGGGAGCCCGGGTTATTCTATATAATAAGTGCCCAGATACAGAAAAATGCGGAAATACCACCGGTTGTCCTTCCTGCATATCCTTCCCCTCGATATATCTAACCCGTTTCCAAGCATACTGTAACGTGGGATCATTTTGTTGTTCATATCCCAAGTCAATATCTCGGTCCCAATGGTTAGGTACACAGAGAGGAGTGTCTTTTATTACATGACCTTCCACCTCAGTAACCTCGCAGCCCCGGTTACACTGAATACCTACTCCCTTTCCTTGCCGTTTCAGCGATTGGTTTACTTTTGTGTCAGACCCCTCCCCTTGTCGTCTCAGAGTTCCCTCATATTTTTCCACCCGACGCTCTCTTTTTGTTTTTCTTGGGCGGATTTTAGGGTTAAACAGGTCGGATTGCAACGGAAAAATCTCGCCAATTGTTTTCTCCTGTTGCTTTAATTGTCCCCTGGTAGAAACTAAGACCATTTCCCGACCTAAAATACGATCAAAAAACGGCCAGTCTCTTCCCAGGAGAACAGGGTATGGTAAACATTGCGCTACAGCCACTTTAACGCAAGCTGAATAATCACCTACAATAAGTCTAACTTTAGTGGTGGGATAAACCCGAGTTTCTCCATGAATACAGGAGATAGCCACTTTACCCTGTGGCTCCCAGGCTACCCCATCCAAGAGAGCTTGCCGAATCAATGTTTGTGCACACCCAGAGTCCGCAAATGCGTAAGTACTCTTTCCCCCGACCTGTACTCTTAACTGATAAGGGCCCTCCCGACATTCCCCAGTGTTCCTACCTGTTACTGCTGACCAGGATCTTGTCGCCAGGTCCACCTTTATTACTGGACAATTCCTGGCAATGTGTCCAGGCTCATTACATTGGTAGCACACTTGGTTAGGAGGCATCAACGGAGTTAATCTGTCCTGCGAGTCCGCGACCGGCAGGTTAGGGGGATTCTCTCTCGCCCCGGATGGGGCTAACCTCGACCTCCATGGTCTGAAGGTCTGGTTACCCCCTCTGGGCTTCATTGGTTGGTTGGTCCGAGTTAGTTTAGGGGCAGGAGTGGGGTCTGACCCGGCGTCTTCGTTTGCGTCTTCGTAGGCCTCCGCCAGGAGGATGGCATCCTCGAGAGTGGTAGGTCGATTCCTCTTAATCCACTCTCGATTCCCTGGCGGTAGTATAGACGCAAACTGTTCTATAACTATTTTCTGCACCAGTTCTTGGGGTGTATGTTCTTCTGGCCGCAGCCACCGGGTGCACTGATCTAAAAGATATTGTCCCGCAACCCGGGGCCGCATCCCCTTGGACAGCTGGTATTCCCGAAAACGGCGCCGGTATGTTTCCTCCGTGATCCCGAGGCGTGAGAGAATGGCTTCTTTAACTTTAACATAGTCCCCTGCATTCGTGGCCGTCAGGGCTCGATACGCTGCCTGAGCTTCCCCTGTCAGGCAGGGTGCCAATTTCATGGCCCAGTGTTCCCTAGGCCACTCTGCAGCCTCTGCCACTCTCTCAAAAGTAATCAAGAAAGCCTCGGGATCATCTTCCGAGGTCATCTTCTGAAGATTAGGCTGAGCTGCAAACATCCGGGCAACCGCTCTCTCTGATGTTGATATTGATAGTTTTTCCACCAGCTGTCCAAAGAACTGGGCGAGCTGTTCCTGGTGCCGTGTCTCTCTCTCCTCTCGCTTCTCCTCCTGCTCCCTAAACATTGTCAAAACTGTAGCTGGATCCATCCCACTTCTGACACCACGTGTGAGGCGAGAGTGTATTAAATGGAATGTCCAGACAGTAATTTATGTGTACAGAAATAAAATAATTTATTTTTATTCTCTATACACAACAAAAGGATTAAATAACAAAAGAAAACAAAATGGTGTGAGGGAAGGAGTGCAGGGGTGAGATCCAAAACAAACTGTGATGACTCGTCTTTAATTGTCTTCGTGGCGACCCATACAGAAACAAAAAAAGACAAAAGAAATGTTAGTGTTTTAAAAATCCCGCTGCACCAAACCAGTCTCTCCCTTCACCCGTTACTCCTCCTACTTTACTTTCGGACCAACCCCGAACACAGTAGTACGTTCCCTTTAGTATGTAATGTCCCGCCTCTGTAGTCAGTGGAACACCAATCCCCAACTGACACGTGTCCTTATCCTTCACTTGACTCCAGTGGCTGGAATTTACATACTCGTACTTCCGCCCCTCACCAAGGTGCCGCCCCTCAAAAGATGACTTTTGCCATGGTCACGAGATCTTGGTAAGGGAAGTCCCGAGTTGGTTTGATGCCATCTACTGTCGGGAGGCTGAATCACAGACCGAAAACCCTTTGACTCATCACAAATTATAAATATCATATGGGAGATATTGAAATTGGAGAAGGAATCTATGAAAAAGACCTAGGAGTTTTTGTTGACTCAGAAATGTCTTCATCTAGACAATGTGGGGAAGCTATAAAAAAGGCCAACAAGATGCTCGGATACATTGTGAAAAGTGTTGAATTTAAATCAAGGGAAGTAATGTTAAAACTGTACAATGCACTAGTAAGACCTCATCTTGAATATTGTGTTCAGTTCTGGTCACCTCGCTATAAAAAAGATATTGCTGCTCTAGAAAGAGTGCAAAGAAGAGCGACCAGAATTATTCCGGGCTTAAAAGGCATGTCATATGCAGACAGGCTAAAAGAATTGAATCTGTTCAGTCTTGAACAAAGAAGACTACGTGGCGACCTAATTCAAGCATTCAAAATTCTAAAAGGTATTGACAGTGTCGACCCAAGGGACTTTTTCGACCTGAAAAAAGAAACAAGGACCAGGGGTCACAAATGGAGTTTAGAAAAAGGGGCATTCAGAACAGAAAATAGGAGACACTTTTTTACACAGAGAATTGTGAGGGTCTGGAATCAACTCCCCAGTAATGTTGTTGAAGCCGACACCCTGGGATCCTTCAAGAAGCTGCTTGATGAGATTTTGGGATCAATAAGCTACTAACAACCAAACGAGCAAGATGGGCCGAATGGCCTCCTCTCGTTTGTAAACTTTCTTATGTTCTTATGTTCTTATCTTTGGTCCCACCAGAGGGAGAGGAGCCATTGCTGCCTTCTCCAGCACGAGGGAGAGGGGCCATTGCTTTCCTCTCCACAGCCTGAGGGGCAGGAACACGACCGTCCACAGCCCAAGAGGGAGGACGCAGAGGAAAAGTGCCTGCTGTTCCCACCTCCGCCATCAGAGGGTGGCTGCCTGCTGGTTCCTCCACCACCAGCAGAGAGAGAATACCTGCTGGTTTCACCACCACCCTCACAAGGAGAGGAGCAGGAGCTGCCCGCCTCCATCCCTACCACGCGGGGAAGAGAACCAGGAGCTGCCACGACAGAGCCAGCACTACCCCCACTATCTTCCCTGCACAGCACAGCATGGACACAGGCACCACTTTCCCAGGATTAAAGGGAGAGCTGCAGCAGTCCCCTGCAATAGAGAGAGAGCCGCACCAGTCCCCTACATGTGAGGGAGAGCTGCACCAGTCACCTGCAAGTAAGGGAGAGCCTCACCAGTCCCCTGCAACAGGGGGAGACTACACGCTGCTCCCACCTTCGTCACCAGGAGAATACACGCTGCTCCCACCTTCGTCGTCAAGAGGCTACACGAGCAGAGCAGCAGGAGCTGCCTCCTCGACTGTCAGGAGCTTAGCACCTGCTGCTGCGGCTCGCATCTGGGGTTGCCTGCTGCTCCGCATGGCCTGGGGAGCTACCTGTTACAGGATTTGAGGGAGAAGTGGCGCTCCCACTGCCGCCTAACCAGGGGCTCCCCTCCCGAGTTTTCCTCCTGAAGGTCCACTGCTGTTGCCGTTGCCTGGTTTCTGTTCCTGCTTCTGACGTCACCCCTGCAAAGGCACCCTTTCACAGTTGGTTATCATTCAAGGGTGACAAATCCCGCTTTTTAGAGCCAACACCAAATCCTGCTTTGAGGTGCCAAAGATTAAGCCTTATCTTTTGACGGTCTAATGCCCTTCCAGAATTATACTGTGTGTCTGAGACAAACATCTACAGAAAAACCGCAGACCCCCAAATTATTTATTTCACGTTCAAACGCTACAACTTTTTCTGCAAATAAGTACCTCTGTTTATTACTGCAGTAAAAGCTTTATATAAACTAAACATGTATATTCTTTGGTTTAATTGATATTGTAATGTCTAAAAGACACTTTGTTTAGTTGGAGAAATTTAAGTAATTTTTAAATTGATTTAATTAAATTAACATTTCAAACGTGTCTTAACAATATGTTTATTTATTTATTTATTCAAAGGATGTTTTTCCTTTTTTACTCAGCCCAACGGCTTTCTCCAGAAATTTAGCTAACAAGGTCTGGCACCTAAATCAAAAAGTTGCCTACGTCTACGTGATGGACAAGGGAATCTGCTCAATCACATTTGTCCATCACTGTCTGCCAAAAGCTGGTCAGCCCGACCTTTCTCTGCATGCTTTTACATAGACTATACATAACAGCTGCTTAATATTTTTTACCAAGTATACAGGTCTATTTGAAACAGAGTACATGCAGTATTACTATGATTATTGACAAAGAGTATATCATATTAGTTCAATCAATTCAGGCTATCATCCAATTAATGTCTAATAACTTAGCTTGTTCCCAGCAGGATTCGATCTCTGCACCAGGCTCGGCTCGGGCTGGTTCTGCGAACACCTCGACAGGCCTGTGCAGATCTACTAAAACACATTTTCTAAAACACATTACTCATTACAATATTTATTGCAGTTTGACAAATATTCAATGTGTATCCCAATATCCTGCAAAAACTTAAATCTTGTTAGCTGGGCTCCCTTTTCTACATTTTCATTCCCATCATCAGTGAGCAAACACATTTTAACTGAATCTGGATCCATCAAAGAACCGCACACCCTTGCAACCAAGGCCTTCCATGCAAAAGGATCTGTGGCAAAGTGCCTGCCCCTGTGTGTATTTTGTGTTATATGTTGTATGTTAATGTTGGTGTATAGTCACTGGTACACGGGATATAAACGGGTCTGTGTAACACAAGTGTTTAAAATGTATATTTGTATTTAGGCACGAGGATTGCACAGCACTTCACGTGCAGGTAAATAGTAGTAATATGTGAGCACGGGGAATTGTACTTTATTAATTCACGTGCAGTTGTACCGTGACTCTAATTGAATGATTGATTAGCAATTGAGTCTCGGTACAGCTGCATAAAAGCAGCATGTTTTCACTCACTCTGGGTTGTGTGTTCAGGAGTGGAGAACGGATGAGAGGGAGAGGAGAAGCATAATTATAAATATCAATTGCTACGAGTGCTGGAAGTGTAGCGTTGGTCCACCCTGTTTTGTTGGTGACTACTCGTTTTGTTTGTTTATTTATTTTAGCCTCACATACCGTGTGCTGTTTTTGTTACAAACATTTTATTTACTGACTGTCTGTTCATTTATTAAATGCTGAGCGAGACCATTCGCTCAGCTCCACCAAACTCCACCTCTCTGTCGTTTATTTCCTGGTTCCTGTTTCTGGTCTGACGTCCCCCACTCCAGCCATCTTTGTGACAGGATCTAATGACTTAGACATGCCAGAACCATCTGCGACAGCAGGTAAGAAGCATTGCACACAAAACACCAAAGTCAACTTATTAATGATATTCTCAGAATTTCAACATGACATAAATAAAGGTTTACTGAACAAAGTTAGTATATATATATATATATATATATATATATATATATATAAGTTTTATTGCCCCCCCCTAGTTAACTCAACCCCAATTAAAAGGCTAGTTAGGGTCAGCTGTTTGACTATTTTGGTTAACAATCAGGCCTGATTTGGGCCAGCCTGCCCAATATAAATCTGACTAACTTTGGCCCTTACCATCAGAGTGAAGTTGTCAGCACACAGGTTCTAGAGGCACATCTTGCCACGATCAAAAGATCACGATCTGGAAAAAGTTACAAAGCCATTTATAAGGCTCTGAGGCTCCACCAAACCATAGTCAGAGCCATGTTGTCCAAATGGAGAAAGTTTGGAACAGTAGTGAATCTTCCCAGGAGTGGCCATCCTGCCAAAATCTCTCCAAGAGCAAGGCGTAAAATCGTTCAGGAAGTCACAAAGAACCCTATAACAACATCCAGGGATCTGCAGCCCTCTCTCGCCTTGGCTAAGGTCGGTGTTCATGACTCCACCATCTGAAAGACACTGGGCAAAAATGGGATTCATGGCAGAATAGCAAGGTGGAAACCACTGCTCACTAAGAAGAACATGAATGCCTGTCTCAAGTTTGCCAAAAAGCACCTGGATGATCCCCAAGAGTTCTGGAACAATGTTCTATGGACAGATGAGTCAAAAGTGGAACTTTTTGGCCAACAAGGGTCCTGTTATGTCTGGCGAAAACCAAACACTGCATTCCACAGTAAGAACCTCATAGCAACGGTCAAGCATGGTGGTGGTAGTGTCATGATTTGGGGATGTTTTGCTGCATCAGGACCTGGACTACTTGCCATCATTGAAGGAACCATGAATTCTGTTCTATATCAGAGAATTCTATAGGAGAATGTCAGGCCATCCATCCGTGAGTTGAAGCTGAAACACAGCTGGGTCATGCAGCAAGACAATGATCCGTAACACACAAACAAGTCTACATTAGAATGGTGGAAGAACAAGAAATTTTAAGTTTTGGAAAGGCCTAGTCAAAGTCCAGACCTATACCATATTGAGATGTTGTGGCAGGACCTGAAACGAGCAGTTTATGCTCGAAAACCCACAAATGTCAGTGAGTTGAAGCAGTTCAAGTGGGCCAAAATTCCTCCACGGCGCTGTGAGAGACTGATCAATAACTACAGGAAGTGTTTGGTTGCAGTTATTGCTGCTAAAGGTGGCATAACCAGTTATTGATTCTAAGGGGGCAATTACTTTTTCACACGGGGGCATTGGGTGTTGCATAACTTTCTTTAATAAATAAATGAAATAAGTATCAAAATTTTGTGTTATTTGTTCACTCAGGGTCCCTTTTATCTAATATTAGATTTTGGTTGAAGATCTGATCACATTCAGTGTCAAAAACATGCAAAAATGCAGAATATCAGACGGGGCAAATACAAAAGCAGTTTCCTTGGAAAATAAATACTGTACTAGCAGAGAAACGCCACAAGGGTGAGCTAGAGCATTGCAGTTCACATTTTATGAATCTGCATATAGCATACAAAGAACACCTTGTAAATAATGTTTACCATTCTAAAGTGACGCATCTGTTTAAAAACAAAAAGCACTGTGCACAGACAGGCCTCTTGAGATCAGTTTTCATTAGTCACAATAAAACAAGGTCTAACCCAGGGATCTGATTCAAAGCAAGATGGTTATTAATCTGGTAATACTAGTTTTTTATATCCGTGGTTCTCAAACTGGGGGGTGCGGAATGTATCCGGGGAGTGGGGCGTTAGAAGGTTCAGGATTTGTTTTTTATTACAGCGTACATATCAACCTACAGTACTGTAAAACTGGCAGAGAATATATTTTGGCTTTAAGGTGGTTTTGATTGGATCACCAATAATACTTTCACCAATCACAGGGTTGCATACAGTGCTTGTAGCGATCCCGCTCTCTAGTACACTGGTTAGCAGAACAGGTTAAAGAAGCACTGGATGAGGGTCAGAATGGGTCAGATGTCAAAGTGGATATGAGAATGGCAATGATGAAGCCATTTTGCTTGAAAACATTAAAAGTAGACAGGACATTTCCATCAATGGATTTAAAAAACCTGGAATTGATATCAGAAACCCAGAGGCACTGTAAACTGTGCCTGCTACTGTTCTTTTTTATGTTAATCATTTTTGTGCATTATTTTTGGAAGGGTTTAATTAACAGCCAAAATTGTTTGTGCCAGACTTGTTAGAAAGTCTTTAACAAAATGGTTGATTTTATTCATTTATTGTCGATACGCTGTAAATATGACTATTACTGAAGACACCTATCCTGCAGGTATCGCAAAGTTCATAAACAAACCAAAACATTACAATGAATTAGTTCTGCATCGTATAAAACTGAGTTGATTTTGACAGTGATTGATAGTTTTGTTTTCAGATATGGCAATACTGTCTTCCAATTACAAGATGATACTGCACTCTCCACTGTGCTATGTTGTCAACAATAGCTACATTTAAAACAGAGATAGCAGACCTATTTCATTAAGTAAAAATTTATTGGCGTGTTTTTGGAATTAAAAGTAATAATGCAAAACTGTGTGGCTAAGTGAAAATGGCAATTCAAAAACCGTCAAAATCCCCCATGGTAGCAAATCCACCGAATTTAAAACCAGCCACAATTTTTCATTATACAGTATATATTATCTTAAAACAAATCTTTCTGCTGACACGTCTCCAGGCATGTCAAAGCCTGTAGATGACTGATGTCATTTTGGTGTCTGGTGCGTTTTAAGATTGCGTATTTTTGGATGAAGTCCCCTGCCATCTGGTAATGTATGTTGTTTATTGGCTTACGTGGTGTGCACGTTAGTAATCGTTGGTCATAAGAGCCGTTTGCTCTTATTACGATGGATAGGCGGCTGGTTCGATCAAAATTAAAAATAACACAAGAGCAGTGAGAAGCCAGTGCCATGTTGGATTTTTTTTGCCCGGTATAAGTACATATTGTAATGACCTTGGGGGAGCTGGCAGCCCCTTTAAGATCCCTGGAGGATGTCCATGATTGACAGCTGACAGCAACGCTAATTGACAAGGGCTACTGGTAGGTTTCCGCCAACCAGATTCTCGGAAGGGAAAGGGTGGCAGGACGTTATGCAAGGGTTGTAGGTTGTGTGAAGGGGGACAAGAAGACGACAAGAAAGAAAGAACCACCCAGTAACCACCATTGTTATGACCAAGCTTCTGCACAGGCCTCTTATACAAGGCTGCTTGATCCCCTGGAGCCTCCGTTAAGGGAAGCATGATAGAAAGATGGGAGACCGGACTGGAGTCTAAGTAGACGAGCCAGAAGGATAGCAGCCGGAGTGTCTGTGTGTGTGTTGTGTTTCTTCCCTCACCCTGTTGTTTACCTTGTGCTCTTTCCCCCTCTATTTATTATTCTAAGTAAACATGGGCTTCTCAAGAGATCTCATCAGTCTGATTCCATCAGGATCCCTACCCAAAAAAACGCTACATAGATGCCAGAAGTGACCTTATAGAGTCGGACGGAGATAAAATCACGCTGAAGAACTGAGGAGGTAACAGGACCGCCGGGGGACAGTCGGGGTGAAGCGCGAGCCAGCCTGGCTCAAGACGATGAAGAGGGAGGTAATAGAGGGGAGCCGTGTGCAGAGAGAAGTGCACAAAATGGCTGACGCATCAAGGGGATCGTTTGGAATACATAATATGGCCGATTCAACTTACCGTTCACATGGTGACCTGAACAACTTCAGTTCCCACGACAGCGAGTGCAGCTATACCGACTTGGGCCTCAACAAAGAACAACGGACTCAGTGGGCAGAATCCCAATCTGAATTATCAGCGATTATGTCCACTCTGGCAGTAAAAGAAGCAGAGTTAGAGGTGGCCATGGGATGAACGTATGGGAGGCCGGGGAGACGAGTTGGGGATGGGGTAAGATGGATTGCAGCGATAAAAGAAGCCGGGAAGGGAGAAGATGGCCTAGGTAGTGAGGATATGATATGGAGGGATGTGTTGGCAAAGCCAGGGACTTGCATGACAAGCTAGGCTGACCAGAGGAATGTCAATAATGGAGGTGGGCCTGGCGTGAGCATGGGGAGGCCGCCAGCCTCGGGGGCAACCACAGACCCAGAGACCCAGGCAAGACGTCACGATGCCGACCTACGGGGCATCGACGTCAGCCCAGCTCCCAACAAGGGCTCAGAGAAGCTCCCAGCCCTAGAGAGAGAGGCAGTGCAGTCACAATCGCAGCTTGGAGGCTTCCATGGGCTGCCCCGAGTGAAAGTGGGGAAATTCGATGACGTTGACAGCTAGGAGACGTTCAACTGTGTGTTTTTAAGGCTATCGTACAGGCAAATGGGTGGATGGGGCCTGAGAAGGAGGGCCAGCTTGTTGCAGCCCTGGGTGGCGAGGCCCGTAACGTACGATGCTCCCCCCCCCACCAACCCCCCCACCCCGTACTATCCTGGTTACGTCACCTCGACCAACGACAAGACCTAGTCAAACTCCCTCTCTGGTCCGTGGGGGGGAGGTTCTGGGGAATGATATCAAGGCCCAGTGTGAACGAGTGCACCCCAATTGTCCGTGACCAGGCCACAAGGGAAGCTTTTATAGGGGCCGTGACCCTCGCTGCCCTGAGACAGCACCTGTGACCGCCAGCTGAAGCAGGTCTTAAAGACCAGGAGGAGGGCATTTTCCAGACCACAATGGGGGCCTGCACACACTGGTTGTGACTGCAAGGGAGCTGTGGGGAAGGAGGAGAGACAGCCCACCAGACTATCAGTCTACAAGACAGGCCTACCACCCAACATCGGTCAGACAACATGGCTTCCATCAGACTGCAATGCTTGCCAGGCAACACCCCCACCCCAACCTGCCCCCTGCCCCTGCCCCCTGCCCACCAGCACACTCGCTGTCCACAAAGCCAGTCTGCTGCGCAGTCTAACCATTTGTCCATCTACAGAGAAGACTGTCAATTACCAAGCGATCGATCGTGCCAACACTCGATTGCCATCTACCCTGCCCGCCCACAAGCCAACCTGCTGCTCAGCTCTGCTGCTTGTCCACCCGCATGACATTGGAAGAGATGGCACCCCTCTCCAAGGAATTAAAGGGCATTAGAGGACAGTGGAACAAGCTGAGCCTGCACAACGGAACGCTATGCTGCCTGTGGCACCACCTGGCAGCATCTACGAACCTCTTGCAGGTGGTGGTCACCAGGGAGCAGGTGTTGCAGTCTGTGAATGGGACCCCATCAGCTGGGCACTTCGGGGTGACCAAGACCTTGCAGAGGCTGAGGGCTTTCTGCTATTGGGGCCACTGACGGAGGGACGTAGAGACATACATCATGAGGTGTGAAGCCTGCACCTGGACAATCACGTGCCCCCCCTCCTCCAGTGCTATCAAGTGGGCATGCCACTGGAATGGGTGGGCATCAATGTCTTGGGCTCCTTTCGCAAGTCCGCAGTGGGAGACAAGTTTTTCCTGGTTGCCATGGACTACTTTTCAAAGTGGTCGCTACCGCATTGCTGGAGGGCATGTGCTGCCGATTCGGAATGCCTAACCAGGGCCATAACTTGCCCCATAACATGTTGGTAGGGTCCCACCATAGGAGGACCCTGCATCAAAAGGAGCTGAGGAGGCAGGTAAGGTGGACCGGTCCAGACAGGATATTCAGTCTGCTCCCCGAGCAGCCATAGCTCATAACGGATCCAGTGAAGGAACCTTGGAGGGGTACGAGGGCACACCAAACCCCTTGGACATTCCTGGAGTTTGAGGTGTGACAGCAACTGGGATGGTTCACTGTTTAGAGGGGGCAGTGTAACAGTCTCGGGGAGCTGGCGACTCCTTAAGATCCCCAGAGGACCTCCGTGATTGATAAGTGGCAGGAGCGTTGATTGGACGGGAGCCGAGGGCTACTGGTAGGTTTCCGCCAACCAGATTCTCGGAAGTGAGAGGGGGGCAGGACGGTATATAAGGGCTGCAAGCTCTATGAAAGGAGAGAAGGAGACGACAGGTGAACTGCCCAGCAAAGAGAGAAGTGTGAGAGAGGAGTCCAGACTGGAGTCTGAGTAGATGAACCAGAGGGATAGTAGCCAGAGTGTGTGTGTGTGTGTGTGTGTTGTGATCCTTCCCCCACCCTTTTGTTTACCCTGTGCTCTTTCCCCTCTATTTATTATTCTAAGTAAACACGGGCTGTTACTCCCTTTCTCAAGAGATCTCATCAGTCTGATTCCATCAAGATCCCTACCTGAGTAAATGCTACAATATGTAGGCGGGAGGGGGCGTCAAGTACCACAGACAAGAAAAAGTTTGAGAACCACTGATTTATATTAATGTGTCATTTATTTTGTGTAGTATACTTAGTGTTCAGCGTTTCCGGTTTATTACTAAAAAAAAATATTTTTTTTTAACTGGATGTCAGTTTTTACTGATTAATACTGGATTTTTGTCTATTATTCAATATTTTCCCAGTACTATTTTCTAGGAAATACACAATATGTTGATTATAACGCTGTTTTGTTTTGACTCCGACATTGTAATAAGCAGCCCTACACTGTATCCTAGGATACAGCAGACAATTAGATGTCAGAGGATCAAAAAGCATTCAAACATAGTCATCTGTCACTTCCCAAATACAGTATCACCTGATTATGTTGGCCAATCAAAGTCTGATTATTGTGGTAATCGTTGCATTTAGTAATTACTGTACTAGGTAGATCAAAAACTAAATTGTAATACGCAAAAATATAATATTTTTAGTGGATAAGGAATGGGGAGAAAACATAAATCAGTTTATGAATATTCAAAAGAAAAGGACTGCTTCAAAGTATAAAAGCAAAAATAGCAGAAGTGGGTCAGATAATGCAGAAGATGCATAGCGCTGTAAATATTGCTGCATTGAGGTATTCGTGCTGACAATAAAATAAAATACTGAAATAAAGAGGCACGTTAAAATAAAACAACAAAGTGAACTGAGAGACAAGCAACCTATTTATGATTTATGCGGCTTTTACCTGTGCTTCCATAAAAAGAGAGCATAGAGCAACAAACACAAGCCAAGTTAGTAGAAACAACTGGGGCAACCTTGGCCCCCACCGCTTTTACAGTTGTGCCTATTTGCTTGGTGCTATCACTTCTTTTACCAATTAATGGATAATAACACACACACACACATTATGGGAATAGCAAAATTGTTAACCCTATATTGAGGCAGTGTTTTTGCTGTTTGGAGAGGGTAAATGTAAATAGTAGTACCCTCGTCTGTTGAAAGGATTAAGATGTGAATCTGTTTAGCGTAGTGGTTATGTAGTTGGAGTGAAAATGAAAGTATGACTGGTTACGGTTCAAATCCTGCCTTTATATATATATATATATATATATATATATATATATATATATATATATATATATATATATATATATATAATTATATATATATACATATATATATAATAAAATATATATATATGTGTAATATATAATATATATATATATCCCGTCGACCGATTAACTCGATTAGCTAATATAGGGCAGCTAATATATTATTATATATATATATATATATATATATATATCTATAATATATATATATATATTATATATATTATATTTTTACAATTTCAATACAAAGTTATGTGTGCAAAAACATGTATGTTCAATGAAAGTGTCATTCATATCAACTACATTTTTTTCACATAAAAATGTGTTTTTTATTATACAGAAATAAGATACATTTCATTTTTTTTATGTTTGCAATATAAACCCTAGGTGGAAATCGAACCCAAGACATGCTTCCAATGCAGACGCCCTTGCTTTCACGCCACAACATTTGTCCTTCTATTTCACAACATTTGAAAGTATAGCAGTGAAGTTATTTTTAACAATTAATGACAAACAAGGTTTTGTAAATAATGATTATGTATTATCCCGATTGTATTGAAAGCTTTCATCTGATTTTGAAAACTATCATAATAAGCTTGATCTGTTCATTTAGTATATTGTAACTTTTTCATGTTTAGGAAGTAGTACTCAGGGAAACAGTGTTGAATTCTCAAAATGTTTGTTTTATTTGAAACTACAGAGAATTCCTGTCAAGGGCTGGAATTCATGGCACCAAAATAATAACCCTTCGTTTTAGTCTTTGCACTTTCATTCTCCGGTCACAGCTCACACACTCACTCAGACTCACCCACAGTTTCTCATTCAAGTTCAGCTCTGGACTGTATCCAGTCCCTAGGCTCATGCACCCCCTTATTATATAATCTCCTGTCGTTTCCCGTCGCTGTCCGGCTTCGAAAGGGGCTGTCCCATGGTCCGTGTCCCGTGGCAGAAGAGCTGGTCAGACTGATGCAGCACTCTCGTTCTATCCACATAACATCTCAATGCCTGAACCGGGCAGAAAAGGTTCAACTTCCTATCCTCTGCCGAAGCAAACGGTGGAGGATGAAAGGTTTCACAAACTGATTCATGTGGAAGGCTGTAACCACCTTGGGGAGAAAAGCAGGTTTTGCACGTGGTGACACTCTGCTACCATCATCCCAAATACGCGTGCAGGAGCTATGCACAGACAGTGTCTGCAGCCACTAACCAGCTTTACGGAGGTGATAGCCAAGAGGAAGGCTGTCTTCAAGGACAGATGCTATAACTCAATGGAGTATATAGGCTCAAACGGGGCCTGCGTGAGATCCTCCAGTACAATCTCAAGGCTCCATTCAGGGAGAGTGGCCCCTCCTAGGAGGGTGCAACTGCCGAGCGCCTTGGAGAAACCGGGTAGCCAGGAAATGTGAGCCTGGGGACATTGAGTCAACGGGGGCATGGCAAGCAGAAATAGCCGCTAGGTAAACCTTTAGTGTGGAAGGTGATCTACCAGCCTCAAGCAAATCTTGCAGAAACTGCAAGATGACAGGCATGGGACAGGAGATTTGGCACCAATCTTGAATATTTTTCCACTTATAGACGTACAGCGACCTAGTGGAATGCGCCCTAGCACTATACGTGGGCTAGGGCGTCGACGCCAAGTGGATCGCCACAGTGGTGGAGGGAGTACCATAGGGGGCAGTGTGTCATCTCTGCCGAGGCGAAGAGATTGACCTGCACCTTCCTGAATCGTTCCCAAACGCGCTCCACCACCTGATGGTGGAGCCGTCACACCAACGGATGCGGGTCCTCCCTTGAGAGGAGGTCCGCTGCCCGATTCTCCACTCCCGGAGCATGTGTCACCCAAAGGGACAGCAGGTTCCATTGTGCCCAAATCAGCAGCCTGAAGGTTAGGCGATGTAACCCCAAACCTGAGTTGGAGGCATCCGTCGTTACCACCATGTGGTTGTAGACCACTCCTATTTGGACTCCTTGGCACAGGTGAGACACCATCGCAGGGCCGCCGCACATGCAAGACACACTGTCAGCTGACAGTGCCGGTCGCACTTGGGATGTAAGTGAAATGCATTTAGCCACGCCTGTAGTGGGCGCATGCACCATAAACCGAGCTCGATGGCTGATGCCGCTGCCGCCATCAGACCCAGTAGTTTCTAGCACAAAACAATGGGCACCCTTGATCCCTGTCAAAACAGGGAGAGGTGGTGCTGAAGAGCTGCTACCCTGTTGTTCGACAGGGATGCGCGCATCGTAGTGGAGTCTGGGAACGTGAAAATACGTGTCCCGCAAGTCCATCAGTAAACCAGTCGCCTGGCTGGACAGACTGGAGTATGTGATGATGAGTCATCATTTGGAACCTCCTCTGTTTCAGAAAACCGGTTGAGGAATAGTAGGTCCAGGATGGGGCGAAAGTCCTTCTTTGGCACCAGAGTAGAATCCCTCTCCGAGAGAGGTGGGATCTACGAGACGAATGGTGCATTTGTCCAGCAAGGCTGCTTCTTCAGTCTGGCGCACCGAGGCCTGAAGTGGATTCGTCATGTACGACCCACACATTGGATGGGCAAGTGCGCCAGTAGTGCAGCTGTTGTGCCATGAACTGGGTTTGAGGCAGCAAGACCACATCTGCCGGGACTTCTTCACCCGTCTAGCCGTAGGCGAAGGGGAGCGACTGCGGGTGGACACAGAGGCCTGGGCACAGGGAATTCCCCCGGAGGGGCTATGTGACGGCGTCGGGAGGCTTGGCTGGGAGGGGCCACTGCGGGGGACGAAGAACGCCCCCGTACAACTCTCTCCAGGTGATTGGCGAACACACATGCTGTGCCTGTCTTCCTGTGGGATTAGTCCCACAGGCCTCATAGGCATGGAAACCAGCCCTGCCCGTCATAACTGGAATACTGCGTGCAACATGTACCATGCACCACGTGCCCCAAGTACTCAGTATTGCCAGATCAGAGGTTTTCTCTCCAGGTTTCTGCTCAGGATAATCTGTAGGTAAGAAATGGGCAGAGGTTTTTTTAAAGGTTGGCTGCGGGCCAATAACAATGCGTCTGTTCATGTTTATTTATGCAGTTTAACCACTTTTTTTATTTACCATTACACCACTGGATGTGACATCATGCCTGTTGGTAGCTGCAACCTCTGATTTTTATAGAATTTCTCCAGACGTTCGATTTACTGTGACTGCCCAGTATAAGATCACTTCATGTGTAGCATGTATTAGGGATGCCAGGCACACTAGAGTCTATACTGCATAGAATTTGAGGGAGAGGCACAGGTGGGGACCTAATACTTGTTGCAGAGGAAATTAATTTAGTTTAAGAGCAGTGTTTAAGTGTTGTGCCAGTCAGTGAATATATATTCTGGAAAATGAAGAAAAACGACATTTTTACAATGTAGCCATGGTGTGCCAATATAATATTACTGGAGGTTTAAGATTTAAGAATTATACAAGTACAGTGCATTCCAATGAATTGCATACATGATAATTACATATTTCTGTTAGCTTTAAAAAAAGTGAGGCACATTTCCTATGAAAATGCACATGCCTACTGCATGTGCATTTTCATAGGAAATGTGCCTCACTTTTTTGCGTTTCCTGTGAAACGCATATCCCCTGTGACTAATAATTTTATGCATTTAACCAGAATAAGTACTTCACAGTTGTATTATATGATACAGAATTAAATGTATTACACTGTATATGTTACTGATAATTGCATATGCTGGTTAATTGCATAAAACTGTTAGGCACCCGGGCTATGCAATTAACAAGAAACTACTGTAATAGGACTTAATATGATGTGCTTCTGGAATTATTTAAAGTTGGATTTCACGGTCTCTTAATAAATTCTGTATATATTGAACATTTCGCCAGCGTAATTATTAGGGCATTTCCAAAGTATTTCTTGCAGTCATCTAGAGGTTATTTTGGGGAGGATATGGCAACACCGACTATCCTTGCTGTATGGAGAATCTGGCGTTTCGCTAATAACTTGGCGAGAGAGAACTACCGTCCCTGTCAATCTCAATTAATGCCACGCTTCCCTTACAATACCTGCACCACCAGGTACAACCCGAACAATACATGACAATTCCAAAGAGCCCATTCGATTGCAAGGGGAGGGTCTTAGACGTCCAAGGTGATGTAACAGGACTGCTATCAAGATACGTGGAGAAGTTCGATTGAGGAGGCCAATAAAGGGTAAATTCATGAATATCTACAGAATAAACAGAACCATGCATTGAGGAATAACGCGGCAGCAGATCTCCTAACAGAATGCAACGCGAGTAGAAAGCCAATAGTCATGCAGGAAGCTCGACCGATTAACATATGGGGTTGAAACCACAACAAAAGTTATTGTACCAGTCTGTGCGCGGTTATCAGCTGCTGTTGTTAGTCTTACCTGTATGGGGAGAACTAGGTTATGGAATACTGAAGAAGCACGCTCCGTAAACACAGCTAACAGGGTGCTGCCGGGGGAATTTATATCTTTTCTCAAACAAGAGGGAGTTTAAATTAATCAGATGAACAACAACATGATTGGAGAACTCAACTGAGGGAAGCGATATCTGCTTGCAGCACAGAAGGGCGGTCGATTAACATTTCGCTGGGTGGGATTGGGAAACGAAAAGCGATTTTTTTAAAAAGTATGGACGACTTCAGAAGGGCTGCATTCAGAAGGAAGAGTAATACCTGTGCGGAAAATTCAAAAGATGTGGTGCCAGAAAGGGGACATTGGGAGGAGCTTGTGTTGGGTAAGTGTTAGCACCGGTATGGTATTGATATGACTTCGTAGTGCTGGTAACCAACCCGTTCACTTATCTTGCGTCTTTTGTGATGGAGCCAGGTATGCCCCAAATTGCATTGATTGCTCGTTTAGCAATGATGAATTATTATTATTATTATTATTATTATTATTATTTATATTATTATTATTATTATTATTATTATTATTATTAATAATAATAATAATAATAATAATAATAATAATAATAATAACGTTACGATGTCACTGTGACATGTTACGTCTGAAATGTATCATAATTTTGTATAATGTTGTTGATTTTCTTTAACCCTATGTAGTGTTAATTATGCAGGATCTTGTTACTGTGGTCAAACAGCTTCAACCGAATAACCAAAACGCAAAAAATGACTGTAAATGCTTACTGCTACATGTTTTTTTTTTTTTTGGTTTTTATTTTGGTTAAATTCAAGTTTGGTGTGTGCAGTGATTTCATGTTTTTCACGATATGCTGGTGTTTCAATTGATTATCTCCGCTGCTCCATCATGCAAGTAAATAAACAAAAATACAGTTGTTTATTTTTTAATACAGTATAATGTTAATATTTCATATTTTCAAGAAGGAAGGCAGTTGGATTTGTTTGAATGTTCCCGTTCCTAAGTCAATGCGTAGCCTAATATAAAGCATAGTAAGTGCTGCTGTAGCTCATTCATAATGAACATGCAAGTAATTCACATGTACAACAATGTGGAATCCTGTTCAACTTGACTGTTAAAGTGCAAAACTTGCAAAGGCCATAAACA
The DNA here is from genome assembly GCF_017654505.1 of Polyodon spathula. NCBI lineage: Eukaryota > Metazoa > Chordata > Actinopteri > Acipenseriformes > Polyodontidae > Polyodon > Polyodon spathula. The sequence goes on along the minus strand of NC_054540.1, from coordinate 37,004,210 downwards.
ATGTTTTGGCTTCACGTGGCTGGGGATGGCAGACATGCCTGTACTGGTAATTGAACTGAGGGCCTTAGCCTTAGCCAAAAAAAACGTCCAAGTTCATTTTTGGTTAAGCTTATAATAGGAAACAATGCTCCCCAGAAATTGTAACTAGTAAAATAAACAAATAAATAAATAAAAACTTGCAATTCAAGGTGGACTTAAGTCTTCGGATTACCTGGTTATTGTTATTATTATTATTATTATTATTATTATTATTATTATTATTATTATTATTATTTAATCTTTGTTAAAATTGCACAATTACACAAAAATGTTGCAGTTAGCAGACTGGAACTGTGATTTTTTTTTGTTTATTTTTCTATGATTGATTGTCCAGCTTATCTGTTACTGGGACTTGTTTCGCTGCTCTTGGAATGGCTTCCGTGTTTGTAAATGTTCTTAATGCCCATATGTTCTACAGTGCCAGTTTCTTCAAATCGTTTGGTCTTGGCCACAGCAGTTACAGACATTTGCACAGTTCTTACAATTTGTCTTAAAGATTGACCTTAATTTCTTAAAGTAATTACAGCCTGTCTTTTTTCTTTGCTTAACTGAGCGTATTTTGCCATTTTCTGCTCCCTTACATTCAGGAATGACAAACTTGTGCCTGTGCTACCTATATTTATAGTAATCATGGACCCTCACCTGATAACAATAATTGGTGACAAAAGGTTAATTAGGTAACATGCTAGTTAACTCGGAGAACATCTAACAAAGACACTTTTATACTTAGGCCAGTGTTCTAACACCATGTTATACACACATTTCAGACTTTTAACTGACTTGGGCTTTAGACTTAAATCCCCTTGTTTTGGGTGACCATTTCATTGAAATTGACAAGATTTACATTTTCATTTAAAAATTACATTTTTGAATGCAATTCATTTATGATTACATAAGTACATATATCATATAATGAAATGTTAAGTGTTTATAGACAAGTTTATAAAGTTAAAAGCATAGATGATGATGAAAAAACTGGTTTCTGTTAAATTCTGTTAATTTTTGTTCCTGGGTAGTAAGTGTTATTTCCTAATTGCTTATGCCTCAAAAGTATAGAAAATGGCTATTATTGCCCACAAACTTTGCTTTTGTGACCAGGACAGTGATATTTTGAAATATCACTATTTCCAATGAGAAAACGGGCGAATGTGTCTTTTTGTTCACATAAAGTCAGAAAAAAACAACATATGAATCCAAATGAACATGTATTTATACTAAAGTAATACAAAAATGACTACAAAAGATTTAGAAGTGAGTAGTTTTTCGAGATTTACGATTATACTGTAAATCACTTTCACAAATCAGCCCCCAAATGTGGTCTCCTATCTTGTTCTCGTTATACTGTCCTTGGTAGCGGCGTTCAAAGTCCAGTATATCCTGGTGGAAGTGTTCGCCTTGCTCCTCCGAGTACGCTCCCATGTTCTCCTTGAATTTATCAAAATGAGCATCAAGGATATGGACTTTGAGGGACATCCTACAGCCCATTGTGCCGTAGTTCTTCACCAGAGTCTCAACCAGCTCCACATAGTTTTCGGCCTTGTGATTGCCCAGGAAGCCCCGAACCACCGCGACAAAGCTGTTCCAAGCTGCTTTCTCCTTACTAGTGAGCTTCTTGGGGAATTCATTGCACTCCAGGGTCTTCTTTATCTGTGGTCCGACGAAGACACCGACTTTGACCTTTGCCTCAGACAGCTTAGGGAAGAAGTCTTGAAGGTACTTGAAGGCTGCCGACTCCTTATCTAGAGTTCTGACAAATTGTTTGATAAGGCCCAATTTGATGTGCAGTGGTGGCATCAGCACCTTCCAGGGGTCCACCAGTGGCTCCCACTTGATGTTGTTCCTCCCCACAGAGAACTCTGTCCTCTGTGGCCAGTCCCACCTGTGGTAGTGTGCCTTGGTGTCCCTGCTGTCCCAAAGGCAAAGATAGCAGGGAAACTTGGTAAAACCGCCTTGGAGACCCATCAGGAATGCCACCATTTTGAAGTCTCCTATGACCTCCCAGCCGTACTCATCATACTTCAAGGCGTCCAGCAAGGTCTTGATGCTGTTGTAATCCTCTTTGAGGTGCACCGAGTGAGCCAGGGGAAGAGACGGGTACTTGTTACCATTATGGAGCAGCACGGCTTTGAGGCTCCTGGATGAGCTGTCAATGAAAAGGCGCCACTCATTCTGGTTACAGGCGATTCCGATTGCCTCGAACAGACTGGTGACATTGTGGCAGAAGCAAAGCCCATCTTGACAGGTGAAGAAGCTGGAAAAAGGTTGGTGACGCTTCCTCTGATCTGCGACTTGCACACTTTCATCCAACAAGTTCCATTGCTTGAGCCTAGACGTCAAAAGCTCGGCACTGGACTTGGTGAGACCAAGATCTCTAATCAAGTCGTTGAGGTCTTTTTGGTTGGGGTAGTATGGGTTTCTCTCCTCAGCTCCACCTCTGAAATTGTCATCTGGATCTACAACGTCTTCCTTGCTCTCTGACTTGCTGCTCTCTTCTAAAGACGGCTGCTCTCTCTCCGGAGGAGTGGGTATGGGGAGCTCATGGCATTGTGGCACCGGGGCGATGAATTTGGGTTCCCGCCAAATTCTTGGGATAGCGAACTTCATGGCTCTCTTTTCCCCTCTGTACCATCGTACAAAAATACATTTATTTCACCCATGACTAATGTGTAAGAGATTCTCGCAACATTTTTCATATATGACATATTTTTTAAATAACATTGAAAATTGTAAAACATTTTAAAATTAAAAACTTTTACAATTTTAAAAATTTTAACAAATTTTATAACATAAAATTCCTAGCAACAATTGTCCATCTTACCTTCCAGAGTTTTTTTGCAATGCTCGCAGGTGAAATGAGGTGCCCAGGGTTTGTCTTGATCCCCGACAGGCATGCTGAAATATGCCTTGTAGGCCTCACACATCTTAGCAGATGCTTCCACAGAGTACTTTTTCGCTCTTGTCTTGATAAATTGGCCACAGACATAGCAAAATGCGTCTGCCGGATGCTTGCAGCCTCTTGATGCCATCTCAGAAAAATGCAGATATGTATCCACTTAGGCAGCTGGAACTAAACTGAACTGGTAGGGTTAAGGCCCCTGTATTTATACTACTATTTATATTACTGGAAAGTTCTAGAAGTTACTCCAAGTTTACTCAGCACTGAATCTATCTGGAATGTTCTGGAAAATAGGTAAATTTCAAAATATCACTGTCCTGGTCACAAAAGCCAAGTTTGTGGGGAATAATAGCCATTTTCTGTACTTTTGAGGCATAAGCAATTAGGAAGTAACACTTACTACCCAGTAACCAAAAAAAAATAAATAATTGTTACACGGTGTAATAGATCTTTTTATGCATCCAAAGCAGCAGCTTTGAAAGCATATTGCTTCACAGAGGAAGTACCCGGATTGGCTTGCCAAAGAGAGCACAGGCTCAAAGCAGAATCTCTTTTCCTGATCTGCATCTCTCATTTTACAGCTTTACTGAGTTGCATTCAGGATTCATTTCACTGTTTCATTTATTATCAGCTTGTGTTTTTCCTCTATTATGATTCTTTTAGATTAGACTAGTACCTGTTTTTTTTATTTTTTTTATTTTATTAATCATTTCACTGATGTACAAACATAATGCAGTATATCTACACTGTAGCTAAATCGTTTTCAGTTTCCCAGTAAAATATGATTCCAGGCAGAGTTGGGGTCAATTCCATTTTTTCAATTCCAGTTCCATTTTAATCAATTCAGATTCCTATTCAATCGTTTTGCAACAAAGACTTTATTGAGCAAAAAAATACTGTGTACAACAGGGCTTGAATTTCAGCGTGGGATTGCGGGAATTGCGCATTTTCCAAGTTGCTCCCGCATACCTGCAACCTTCAGTGCGGGAAAATCGTGCAGAGAAATTTTGAGACACCAAGCTACTGTATTTTTCACCCAATTTAGAATGCCTGAAATGCTACAACAAACAAACAACAAAGAAGTGGGTGTCAGTGTTAATAAATAAAAGTAGTGCTGGATATTTTAAGTGCCAGAGATTATTCTCTCGTACGTGATTCTCGGCCGCTATCTTTAAGGATTATAGAAACTCAGTACGCTGCAGTAAGTGAACAGCTTTGAAAAAAAAGACGATATTAAGTCAATCTATGTGTTGTTTTGCAAGCGGTAACTTTCGCTTTAACTCTTGATTCAGCCCCATTCATTTTGGGGCGCCAGCGCACCGAAGGTTATGCACATATTACTCAGGCAACGTAAAAGCCACCTACGTAGTTCATGGCTTGTTTAAAAGTACAGACTCTGGGCTTTCCAAAGACTTATTCAGTGGCTGCGTCCCAAACTGCACCCTTGCTCACCTGTTACCTTCCCTTGAGGGGCAGAAGTACTATGATCGCCATCTTAAGGGTTGTCCCAATTCCTTAGCCAATGAGTGAAGGGTGTTTTATGTGCTCTGCACTGCACTGCACAAAACAGTTGACTGAGGGTACAAAACAGTTGACTTCTGCATAAGTGTTTTTTTTGGTGATGGCCCAGACCTCTTTGCGTAAAGGCGGAGACAAGTGGGAAGAATTTGCAAATCTGGCAGACGCGGCTGAACATAAATGTAATGTAACTGTAGTTAGATAGGAAATTGTAGATATTGTTAAGTTATTTAACAAGCAAATTATTTGTGAAATATATTGAGTTGCTTAGTTAATAAAATTAATCTTTTTTTAATCTCTGATCACGGTTTAAATATGATTAGAAAGTACAGCGCAAAATCCTTTCAGTGCATATCAATTGCTGGAATTAATTATCTATCAATTAATTAATTAATTAACTAGATATGTAGCTACAAAACTAGCAGATGGTATATTTCAAAATTATATTTTTTTTTACACAATACAGGAACAGAGGAAGAGACCCTAAAACTGATCCAGTTGCGTACGGCACACAATGTCCTCTTCATGGAGAAAAGGGCTGGGAGTGACATTTGAAACCTAGCCTGCACACGTTTATCATTTCCAGTATATGTTTTTGCAGTGATTAATAAATTAGTGTAGAACCTTTAGCTATTTTGCAGTGATACTGAATATAAAGCAAAATATATTACCTATTGGATTTAAAGGAAATAGATATCTTAGTATTTAAAATATTATTTAAAAAAAAAAGTAAATATTAGGCTACATTATGAAATACATGTTCGTAAGATTTGGCAAAGTTTTTATTTTATTAACCAATTTCAAAGTTTTTCAAGTAGTGCAAATGCTACAGCCGTTCTTCCAAGCTACAATCTGATAGCTTCTTGCTCAGTCAAAGGTAAAGGTGCTGACTGATGATACGGAAGTGCATCCCATTTAACGCTTTTCGCTCCACCCTCCACCCTACTCCCTCGCTCACCCAAGCGCATACTCTGTGACGTCAGTAAAACGTCACGCGAAGTGTACACTTGTCGAAGGGTGTAGGATGCAAAGGAATGATTTGGGACACAGCCAGTTTATAAGATATACAGTATTCTCATCTCTGCCACATATGATATGCCTGATCCTGTTGCAACTTACATAATATTAAAGGAAATTTTGTGATGTGTTACATGCATGAAGAGCCAAACTAATCCAGTAGTTAAATATACACAAATGAAAACAGTGAAATGCATGTAGAAAAAGAGTTTAAAAAAAAAAAAAAATGGAGTGCTGGTTAAAGAAAAGCACCTTTTTTTTCTGCTGCAGCAAAAACTTGGAGAAGTGGAGAGTGGAGAGAGAAAATGGAGATGGAGATGGAGAGCGCTCTGTCTCACAGTGATGGACAGCTGTTAGGTCTCCTGAAAGAAGCTTATTTTAAAGCAACACCAGTGTGAATGATGATGAATATATATATATATATATATATATATATATATATATATATATATATATATATATATATATATATATATATATAGTTTTTTATATGAATTGCCTTTTCTTCTGCCATTCCCCCCCTAAGATTGTGGAATTCCCACCCCCCCAACACAATTGGCTTCAGTATAGGGGGAAATCCCCCAGCTCACTTCAATCCCTGTACAACTTAATGAACTTGTCAGGTAACCTGATCTAGCCTAACCTCAGTAAAGACTAAAGTGGAATAGGAATTGAAATTGTATAAAAGGGAACTGGGATTAGAAATGGAATTGAAATTGAAAAAATGAAATTGACCCCAACTCTGAAACAGGGTGCCTGCTTATTACACTATGTTCTTCTGTACTGCAGCTTGCACTGCTTTTCACTGATTCATCAGAAGCTACCTTTGTTTTCTGTCAAGTGTGTTTACCTTCACTTAAGGTAGTTTGAGCTGAAAGTATGCAATATTTCCTTCTTTCAAGCTAAAGAAAGGAAAATGCTGTACCATTCTGATTATGCATAATTCCCCACTAAATAGAAATAGAAGATGGCAATGTGCAGTCAGATATCACATTTGAAAGAGTTGTGGACTAATCAGGTGTTTACATCCACGATGCAACAAACCAAAACACATGTGTGTTTTGATTTCTCTTTTAAGTCAGATTCAACACCTCAGAAGTCAGTCGCACTAAAATTCAGACTGGACACAATGGGGGGGGGGGAGGAACGCATTGGAAATGATGCACCCGATTGGCTGTTGACATCAAACAGTTAAATACATTGATGTGTTGATGCATCACTCCAGCCTCATGCTGTTTCAATTATTATGTCATGTGTAAACAAAGATAGTGAATGCTTGATCCCTTTTAAATACACAAATTTCATGCCACAACACTTGATGTTGTTGTATTTATCCACGTATCCAACAACTTTCCTTTTTTTTGTTTCTTGACATAATTCCAAACAGTTAGCCACTGTCCACACACTGTAATACACATACAAATAAATCTGTTTTTTGTTAACTCCGGGGTAAGTGGTCAAGCTTGTCTTTGTGCAGAACAATGCAGTTTTTTTCTCTCTCTGGTAGGCCTGTGTTTTAGAGTTTGTGACAATAGGGCTTTTTTGAGATATGTGCAAACACTCCTTTCCCTAATGCTGTTGCATGACGATGAAGATGTGAAATTGCCCAAATCATAGTCGGTATGGCATGGTTAGGGTTGATTTAAAAAAAAGAAAAAAAAAGTTTGAGAACCACTGGCCTAAAACACCTATTACTGGATGTCATCAAGAAGGATAATCAGTTTTAATGAAAACTTGAATCGACTGAAACGGTTCAGGATAAACCATAGCTGGATTTTGGGGGCATTTTACAGCACCGGTGAACCCCCTGGGTTGCATCAGTCACTTGTATGTAGGTATAATCCTGGGATAACCATGAATAGGTGGTTGATGCAATCTTAATACTGAATTAAATCCACTCTGCCGATAGAGCTCTACCTACTCTCCACTGGTCGGCTTTGCAGCATGGGATCTATTATATTCACAAAGGTCTTTGGTTTATTTTTGGTTACAAAAACAGACCCTGAAGCCACAGGTTCTGGTGCGTTCCTATATTAGTAACTGTAGCTCTGTGCAAGTGTGGTTTGCAGTGATTAGGTGAAACATGTGCTCCAACAAGGACAGACACAAAGTTACAGTTCAAAACAGTTCTTTCTTTTCCTCCGTTTGAGACCGTGAAATAATAAATGCTGACTCTGCCCAACAATGGGTATTGTCAGCAGTCAAACCACGGGGTTCAGTCCCACAGACAAACACGCAACACAGATACGGCCACTTCTGATAGTGTGTGCTCTGAGTGCAGGTGCAGACAAGGTATTTTACAGTGTCAAGTGATGCAATGTAGTCCAGGCTCATTGCTGGCCTGTAGCGACAGTTCCCAGATCGTGTGACAAACACATACAGTTAGTTTTCACAAAACAAACAAACACTTAACACTCATGTTTTTACATCCTCTTTTGGTCAATTTTATAACCACATCAAAAGGAACAGATTACATCATCACATTCCCAGTTATACCCTTAGTCACCCCCTGTGATAGCTAGTTCAGCCACATATCCTCCAATCCATGACTGACACATTGCATACCGCTTTAGGGCGAGGACTTCAGGCATTGTGACTCCGCCCCCTTCCTGGCTAGCTGGTTTCCGACTGACCCTAGAATGAACTGCCAGACCAACCAGTACGAGGCGCTCTGTTTGTATTACACGGCACCCTTGCCGATCGGGAGGGAGATTGTTGACTGGGACTCATCGCTATCTGTCACAAGCTCATACCACCTTACCTACAGCAAAATGCAGGCTCCCATCCAAGTCCTGAGCAAAGCCCAAACATGCTTGCACATCTTTCATTCTTAATCCGCAGGAGATGTTTGTGTTGTAGGGAACACAGCAATTTGTAAGCTTGCAGCTTTTTTATGTTTAATAAAAGAAGTGTTCTACAATATAGTGCCCAGCACTTAGAGCAAATAAATATATTTAAGAAACAGTACAGGAATAAATGCAACAATTCCATCTTAAAGTCCTTGGCTGACAGTTAGTGACCTACAGCGGTAGATGGGCCCGAAGCCCTTTAACACTGTTCATAACCATATTGTTTCAGTATTGTATAAAAACAAATCTTTATTTTTAATTTTTTATTCCTTCAATCCTTTCAGTTCTGATTGGTTTTTGTCCAGCTGAAGAATGCAGCATGTAGTTAGATAATTCAAAAAGGAACTCCTTAATTAAGTGTGCATGAAAACAGGACAACATTTATTTTTTATTTTTTTTTAAATGTTTACATATATTTTGGTAAATGGGACTGTAAAATCCTTTCAGTACTTTAAGAAATCTAAAGGCCTGGTCACATGGGTGACTTTTGTCAATGGCAACAGGCATGAAGTCGTCATGCTGGCAACACATAGGCAACAACATAATGCAACCCAATCATAATGCATGCTTTTATCACATGACGTAAACTTGCTGCGACTACCATATATAAATGTACTAATACATTAACAAACCTGTAGTTCTTTCTTAATTAAATAGAAAATTAATTGTGTGTACCTTAGTAGAATTATTTAGTTAGTAGGCAGACCTGAGATTTTTTTTTTCACTTCATTTACTGTTAAAATGAAAGATGTTATGGTTATGATTGGGGGTTAATGTAGGAATGAAAAGCATACTCCATACACAGCAAATTCATTTTAAATAAAAAATTTAAATACGCTACAGGTGTATTTTATTATTGTAAGAATTGTATTCATAGCTTAAATATGTTATTGTACTTGTGGACATTAATATTTACTTATCCACATACACACTATTGCATATCTACAGCCTACATATAATTCATTGGCTGAAATGCAGGAATCGGAAAGTACCATATATTCTGTCTGTCTGACTTTATGATCTATATCCTTACTGTCATGTGACACTTATCAGTTATGATTGGCTGGCATTGAAAACGTTGCCCTTGTGTGGCCTAAAAAATAGAACATTGGAGACACACCACTGTGGTGTTGACCAGGGTGGTCACATGAGGCGACAAGCTGGCAACAACAGGGAGCCCTGTTGCTGGTTACTGCACATGTGTGTGCAGCTGAGACATGCTGCTGGGCAACCGATTTGTAAGTTAGGCTCGCCCAGCGCTGAGCGGATTAGGAGGTCTGGATTGGGTGGGGGGCGTGCCCGAGGATGATGCGCGGAGCTCCAAAACTGTCTGCACCACAGTTCAAGACTACTGCAAGGCCATTGCTATACAGACGGGTGCTGAGCAGAAGTGTGTTTATTTACATCAAGGAGGAGAGTGTCTGCTCTGCAAGAACTACTACACCAGAGTTGCCAGGTCTGTGGTTTTCTTACGGAATTGGGCTACTTGGAAATGATAGCCACGGGGAATATTTAGGAGTCGCAGGTAAGCAGTTTTTGGATTTCTTTTAAAAGGTCTTCATTTTTTTTTGGCTAGATTTAATGTGTTTTATTAAAGGTGAATTGCTGGTAACCTAGTTTCAGCAAGTGTGTTGAAAATAAATCTTTGCGCATGTGCAGTTCTGCCAGCACCAATGGCTGTCAATTACCTAGTTTATTCCTCTGCCAGACCATGTGACCTATGAGCGTATTTCCCCTGTGGCACAGCACTCCAGTGGCCTCTACTAGTCTTTGAACTTTGAAGACTGTACTATATGCTACCATAGACTAATTGTACAGTATATGCTGAAATTTTATTTGCTTGTGCCTTCCATATTTTTTGCGCAGCAACTTTACTTTTAACAAACTTTATAAGTCAAAGGTCAATGTTAAGGTAATTTTTGGATAGAGCCCATATGGTTTCCTATATGTGTTCCATAGTCACCAAATCTGCACTCTCTAAGCAGTTGTAAGCCAGTTTTGCTTTTTTTTTTTTTTTTTTTTTTTTTTTTTTTTTTTTTTTTAACTTCAAATATTACAAATAGTTCCCTGTTAAAAAAAAAAAAAAAATCATGTTAGTTCAACTCTGAGTTGGTCTTCGTCATCCAGATAGCTATTGTTAAAATAGAGCTGCAGCATTCCAGCTACAATTGGTCTGACTTTGGAATGGCACCACCTCCCTTAATGTGCTTGCTGAAAAAATCTTGAACTGCCAGTTGATCCACTTTGTCAATAGGAATGTCGGCTTTTACACAATTTTGACATAATCTGAACAATAGTTCTTTTGGCAGTTAAGACGCTGAAATGATCGAAACACAGTGGTCTGTTTCAGTGTTTTCGATGGCCCTGTGTTTGCCTCATCTTGTTAACGTTTCCTTGCATTCAGTTTGTTTAGCGCTTCCCATGTATTCTACAATGGTCTGTCTACAAGTGAACCTACGGAGAAGTCAGAGGCAAGGTCTTTTTGGATAGAGTGCATATGTTTTCTATATGTGTTCCATAGTAACCATGACCCTATCTGCACTCTCTAAGAATTATAAGCCAGTTTTGCATTTGATCTTAAGGAGAGGTAAAAGCAGGGATTCAAACCTGATTTTTTTCTATTCCAGAATTTTACGCTTCGGTTCCAAATGGCTGATTTCGTTCTGTTCTGGTTCGAACAAAGTGAAATACCGGTTAATATTGGTTCTTTTTTTTTCCTAGCCGAATAAGCTATTGTATTGGTGTTCATAGGTCTTCATTTTCTCAAATTAAACAAAAAAGTATGCAATACAGTAAACTCCAGATAACTCTGCACTGAAAGGGAAAATGGTGTGACAAGTATCAATAAATACACTTGTCTATAGAAACAACAATGCTTATGTTGCAGCCTTAAAAGAAAATGACAGCAGTCCACTGATTTTTTTTTTTCTTTTCTCCGTTGCAACTTTCATTTGCCTCGGTTCGAGTTTACAATTTTTAATTTTTTTTGTAATCATTCAAAACAGCGACATGTAACAACAATCTCCGTGGGTTAGCATCCTAACATTCAACGTAATAACGTAATGCTGAAATAAACTCTGCAGCTAATCGAGATCATGGCTCCATCAAATATGCCACCTGCTTTTTTTCCCTGTTCTGTTCCACCTTTCTACTTTGTGGTGTTTTTAACTTAAGTTTCCAGGGCTCTACACATCTTCCATATATTTGAAAGGTAATACCAAAAAAAAACATTTTTGTGACAAACATCTCTTCAAAGCAGCATTTATTTTTTATTGCATAGCCATTCTGCTGTAAACAGAAGATATGCAGATAAAAATCCTTTCCAAGTAACCAATTACATATGAACGCTCTAATTAAAAAATGAAACAATTAAATCATGAATCGTTAATTGATTGAGAATAAATAAATACCTTAGTTATATAATAAACACTGCTGTTTTCTCAAGTCGATGGTAAAATGCTTACTATTATTTTAACATTGTTAACAATTTGGCATGCAACTGTATCATGAAACTAAAATTGAAACTAAAACTATAGAATTGGAAAAACTGTGTGTGAAAGTAGTGTTTTTGCAGCCGGTAAACGCCTTAGCCGTCTAGTTAAAGAACAGGGATCATGAAGAAAAGTTTAGTTTAGCACTCCTTGATGGAGTTAGGATTTTGTTTTGTTTTATTTCTTTTATTTCTGTAAATAATAAAAGTACTGTTCTGTGTCTAGGTCGGCTGATTTTAAAGGGGCAAACGAACCTGAGCCGGGAGGCTGGGTTACAGTATGTATAGTGCCTTGCAAAAGTATTCAGACCCTCTCACAATTTTTACATTTTGTTGTTTTAAAGCTTGCAGTCATGACACTTTTGAAGTAGGAATTAATATGTGTTTGTCACAGAGACGGCTGAAGTGGGCGGCGTCAGAACCAGGAAGGAATGAAATACACAACAGACAGGATGAAATAAAATGATGAAGACGCCTGCTGGCGCCAGTTTATTGAAAAATAAAAGGTTTAAACAAACAGAAAACACAGGACACGGCACACGTCGCCAAAACAAAAAGACAAACAAAACGGACTAGACAGACAAACACGGTGAGCAGATACTTTACGTTGTTGTTGTTGTTGTTGTTGTTGTTGTTATTATTATTATTATTATTATTATTATTATTATTATTATTATTATTATTATTATTATTATTACCTCCGTCTCCAATCCCGTTCTCTACTCACCGAACACCCAACCGCGAGTATGTGAAAACGTGCATCTATATATACTGTTGTGCTGGGATTCAATTACTAATTAATTATTCACTTGAATCCCAGCACGTGAATTAATCTAGTGCAATTCCCCGTGCTCACATATTAGTACATTTTACTTGCACGTGAAGTGCTGTGCAATCCTCGTGCCTAAATACACATATACATTTTAAATACTCGTGTTACACAGACCCGTTTATATCCCGTGTACCAATGTCTATACACCAACATTTAAACACACCACACACAACACATAACAGATAATATACACAGGGGCAGGCACTTTGTCACAGTGTTATATAAACAATCTACTCCACACATTCAAAGCAAAAACAAAAAGAAACAAGTAAATAGATAATTAATATGAAATAAAAATAGAAAAGTGGTTGCATAGGTATTCAAACCCTTTGCTGTGGCAAACCTAAATTAATTCAGGTGCACAAAATGACCTTAAGAGCCACACAATTAGTTGAGTGGCCTCTGTCTGTGTGCAATATTAGTGGTTCTCATGATTACAGAATAAAAACACCTGTCTATGTGAGGGTCCTTGGTCAGCTAGTGAATTTCAAGCAAAGACTCAACCATGAAGACCAAGGCGCTTTCAAAGCAAGTGGGATAAAGGGATAAAGTCATTGAGAAGCACAGATCAGGAGAAGGGTACAAAAAAATATCAACGTCTCTGAATTTCCCTGTGAGCACAGTCTACTCAATCATCAAGAAATGGAAGGGGCATTGTACCACCCAGGCACTGCCTAGATCAGGCCGTCCCTCCAAACTTAGCAGCTGTGCAAGGAGGAAACTGGTGAGGGATGCCACTGTGAGGCCAACGACAACTTTGAAAGAGCTACAGAGTTCAATGGCTGAGATGGGAGAAAATGTGCATCAGTCAACAATATCCAGAACACTTCACAAAAGTAGCCTGTATGGCAGGGTGGCAAGAAGGAAGCCATTACTAAAAAATAAGCCATCTCAAAGCCTGCATTGAAGTTTGCAACAAAGCACCTGAGTGATCCTGCAAAATTGTGGCAAAAGGTGTTGTGGTCAGACGAGACCAAATTGGAACTTTTTGGTCTAAATGCCAAACATTATGTTTGGCGCAGACACAACACAGCACATCTCCCAGTCAACACCATCCCTACAGTCAAGTATGGTGGTGGCAGCATCATGCTATGGGGATGCTTCTCCTCAGCAAGGACTGGAAAGCTTGTTAGGATTGAAGGAAAAATGGATGGAGCAAAGTACAGGCAAATACTAGAGGAAAACCTGTTTCAGTCTGCTGAAGAATTATAACTGGGGTGAAAATTCACCTTTTTAGCAGGACAATGATCCAAAACACAAGGTCAAAGCTACAATGGAGTGGCTTAAGAAAGTGAATGTCCTTGATTGGCCCAGTCTAAGTCCTGTCTTGAATCCTATTGAGAGTCTGTGGAGAGACTTGAAAACTGCTGTCCATAAGCGAGCCCCAGTAACTTGAGAGAGCTTGAGCAAATCTGCCAAGAATGGGCACAAGTTGCACCAAGCTGGTGTGCAAAGTTGGTAGAGACTTGCGGCTGTAATTGGTGCCAAAGGTGCTTCCACCAAATATTGAGTTGACGGGTCTGAATACTTCAATCAACATTTCAATTTTTCTCTTTAGTTTTTATTGACATTAACTGTAACTTATCTTACCCTTATAAGTCTTCAGTTTGAGCATTCAAGTTTTTAATAAAATACTAAAATATTATATTTCTTCAGCATTATTGTTCAGAGATTGTCAACCTACCTATTAAAGAACTGCTTAATTGACACTTCAGTACAAAAAGCAGGCATTCCAGGTTTCCCAGGATGCTTAGAATACATCAGCGTAATCTGGCAACAAATTCAATCAGCAAAAAAGGAGAGGAAGGTGCTCCATGTGACATTCCTGGATTTGGCTAATGCATATGGTTCAGTGCCACATGAACTTCTTTGGGCAGCATTTGATTTTTTTCAGCGTACCGATAACAATAACAAATTTAGTGAAAGCCTACTTTGGAGATTTGCAATTTAGTTTTTCAACTTCAGAATTCAGCACTACATGACAATGCCTAGAAATTGGAATAATGGCAGGATGTACCATTTCTCCACTGGCTTTTACCATGGCAATGGAAGTAATTATTAGGGCATCAAAATGGGTCGTGGGAGGAGAGCGCTTGGCTTCTGGAATGCGACTACCACCAATTCGAGCATGCATGGATGACATGACAACAATGACTACAACAGTAGCCTGCACTAATCGGTTATTGGGCAAATTAACCAATAACATTGAATGGGCACGAATGCAATTCAAGCCCACTAAATCAAGGAGCATCTCTATAATTAAAGGTAAAGTAGTAGATAAAAGTTTCTACATCAATGGTGAGGCAATACTAACAGTGTCCGAGAAGCCAGTGAAAAGTCTAGGGAGATGGTACGACGGGGATCTAAAGGACACATTTGTGCGGGAGAAGTTAGACAACAAGCAGTGGAAGGGTTGAAGAGCATAGACAGCAGTGCTTTACCAGGCAAACTGAAACTCTGGTGCTTTCAGTTTGGTCTACTGCCAAGACTGCTGTGGCCACTGACTGTATATGAGGTTTTCTTGACAACAGTTGAGAAGCTGGAAGCTTTAATCAGTTCATATGTCAGGAATTGGTTGGGAGTTCCACGCTGCCTCAGCAGAGTGGGACTTTATGGTAAAGGAATACTGCAGCTACCAATCTCTGCTCTAACCGAGGAGTTTAAGTGCGCCAATGTCCGACTGGAAATGACATAAGTAGATTCACGTGACAAATGCTTAAGGGAGGCAGCACCTGTGTTGAAAACTGGAAGAAAATGGGCAACAAAGAAAGCTGTGGAAGATGCTAAGGCTGCCCTTTGAATCAGAGATATTATGGGGCAAGTTCAGCATGGAAAAGGAGGTCTTGGTCTCAGTTTAGCTCCTCCTATATGGCACAAGGCAACCCCAGCTCAACGGAGGAAGCTGATTGTCAATGAGGTGCAAAAGCAGGAGGAGAGGATCAGATGTGTAAAGGCCATTTCCCAGGCCAATCGGGGAGAATGGATGAGGTGGGAGAGTGTGGAACAACGCAAGATCAGCTGGCAAGACCTATGGACAGTGGAACAGAGCAGGATCAGTTTCCTCATCAGATCAGCATGTGACATTCTCCCATCGCCACAGAACCTAAACCTCTGGGTGGGTGAGGATCCCTCATGTCCTTTTGTGTTCATCACCTGCAACATTAAGGTACATTTTGACAGGATGTAAGGTGGGTCTTAGCCAAGGACAGCTTACTTGGCTCCATGACCAGGTGCTGCGATGTTTGGCCAATAAGTTGTCTCCAGTTCCATCAAAGCATTACACACAAAAGACAATATTCCTCCGTCCAGGAGAGCAACCACCAAGAAAAGGTGTTAAAACCAAGCCTCGCCCATGACAACTGGGAGCTGCTAGAGACTGGAAGATGCTGGCAGACGTTGGTCAATGACTTTTTTTTTCCACCTGAGATTGCCACCACTAACCTTCGACCAGACATTGTCTTGTGGTCTGGATCAGCATGCCTTGCTCATCTGGTAGAGTTAACAGTGCCACGGGAAGATGCTGTGGATGAGGCGTATGAGAGGAGGAAACTTCGGTATGCTGAACTAGCTGCTGAAGCGGAACAGCGAGGATGGAGAGTCCGAGTTTACCCAGTGGAGGTGGGCTGTCGAGGATTTGTGGCACACTCTACAACCCGGTTTCTCAGAGATGTCGGGTTCAGTGGACAAGAGTTGCGTCGCACAGTGAAGAACTTATCTGAAGCAGCAGAAAGGAGCAGCAGCTGGCTATGGTTGAGACAGAAAGATTCTGGATGGGGATCTCAAGCACAATAGAAAGAAAGCAACGCTGATGTACAGGGAAGTAAGCTGGGCTGAGCCGAGTGGGGGATGGAGGGGGGTGATGCTGGGACGCCAGAATCACTGTTGATCCCTCTTGAGGTGTCGTGGGCTAGTCAACGAAACACCGAGGATGGAAGGTGCCCACTTGAAGATTCCAGAGATGTACCCTACTTAGCTGAATCCAGACTGTTGTCATGCTAGTGCGCTGGTGAAACCTCACTGGGTTGATTCCCCGGAGCCAGCATCACAGCTGTTGTGTGTGCTGATGCGCTAGGGAGGCAAAATGAGCTGATCCCTGGATCCAGCATTACACTTCAGCAATCAACACCAGACAGAAGGATATCTACATCATCAGATGGAAAACAACGCAAATGGATGGAGATGCAGATGGATCGCATTCGTTTACTGCAAAGCTACGTCTTAGTTGGTGCTTATCTTGGCGAGAGCCGAGTTCAAATCAGCATGAAGTTCAACATCTACTCTCATGTAATGGAAATCAAATAAAAAAATGTATAATTTCACAAAATGGGACACCATAGGAAGGGTTGGAATACTTTTGCAAGGCACTGTATATTAATGAGCTGAAAAAAAAAATAATAATAATAATATACATTCGCAGTGTTTAATAGAGAGATATAGTATATTTTAGGGGCATGCTGGTACTCAGAATTGCCTTTAAGAAGTATTTATCAGAGGGTATTAAATAAATCTGTTCATTAATGTGTTGATTTCAAAACAAGAACGGCTGTCCTTCCCTCACATTTACTATTGAGTACCAATTAATTTGACAGTTAATTTCCACATAGTGTTTTAAAAGCCAATTAGAAGCTAATTTTCTTCTCATCCGACAACAGATATGTCCTTGATACTCAATTGTATTGAATCTGTGGTGAAAATTCAAGCCCTTGTAAAAGACCAGGGTATTCTGTATATCTGTAAAGTTGATGTCAACCTAGCTTAGCTGTTGAAGGCAGTGTCTGCTTGTAAGTTTTGATGAAATTACGCTCAAGTATTAAAAGAGATGCTGTTGTGCTGTGCGTGCCGGTCCCAGGAACTGCATGAACCAGACAGTGCTGCTGCACTTTTTACAAAGGAACTGTGCACCCCACACTTTCTGATATAAATAATATCTAGATATAAAATTCATTGTAAGGGTGTATCTTTTTGTTGCTTATTACCTTCTAAGTGTTTTAATGTCTAAGACTTCTTCAATCTAAAGTAGTTAGTCTTATAATTTTGTTTGCACTACTTGAGACTGGTTCACTTTTTCATAGTGACTGTTAGTTATATAATTACCACTCCAGTATTTTAGTGTCTGGGATAAAGAAGTGGCATTCTGAGGATTTACAATATTAAGTTCCACACTTGCTGTACATGAAACCTAAACAGAAACCAGTTCCATAGCACGCTTCAATGTTGCTGTTTTAACTTCTCAGATGTGTTACTGTAATGGAAAGGCTACATAGAAATCAGTGGCTTCAAATTGGTGGACTCATGCTTGTTGTTGTTTCATTGCTTCCATAGCAGTCATGTTATCACCTCAGAAACACATTTCCTGCGTTGCTCCAGGCAAGATGATTCTACACCGATGACTGCTTCTTGTGCTGTTGAAGTCTCTCTGACTGGTTTCCTTTAAATATTTTTAAAAAACAGATATGTCAGCCAGTCTGAGCAAGGATTTGTTGTCACAGAAGAAAGCAGGAAATAAATACTTCCCTTAGACAGCTGTCTCCATTCTCCACTCTCCTGTCCTGAAAATGTTCATGACAAGGAACTTTCCTAGCATATTAAACACAGTCAGGCACTTGTTCTTGAAATGCTTATCTTGTCAGTCAAACCTGAGTAATACTACAAGCACATGGTCAATTTGTGCTGGTGTGCTCTGTGTTCCTCCTTTAACTCTTTCAACACTACAGAACTGCAGGCTGCAGAAACAAACAGCAGACCAGTAAACAAATGCACTTCTTAATGTTTTTGTATATGTGTGTGCTTGGTATTTAAAGTGCAATAGGAAAGCTTTAAAATGTAACACACCCTACTTCACACCTCTTCCTGGAAAACCTTAACTTCAGGTCATAGGTTACACTTTCAAATTATAAGCAAGTTAAAAGCTTATCAGCGCCATTAATCAATAAAACAAACTTACTTTTTTTTTACTTAAAATATTACAAATAGTTCCCTGTGGGGGGAAAAAACAGAACAAAAAAAACATTCATGTTAGTTAAACTCAGAGTTAGTCTTCATTATCCGGACGGCTATTGTTAAAGTACAGCTGCAGCATTCCAGCTACAATTAATGTGCTTGCTGAAAAAATCTTGAACTGCCAGTTGATCCACTTTGTAGAGGAATGTCGGCTTTTACACACTGTCACAAAGATGGGCTTGAGTGGCATGTGAGGTGGCGTCACGCCCAGGAAGAAGTGAAAAAACCAAAGGTACAGGACTAAACTGCCATAGCAGTACTTTTTACAATAATAACACAAAAAAAATACTGTTATAAAACACAAAAGAAAAGGGCACATGGGCTAAAACAAAATAGACAAACACGGTACAAAATGGTATAATCAAGTACATATTACTACAGCAATTGATTTATCTCAGACGCTCATCTTTCATCTCGTCTCTCTGACACTCTCAAACTTAATGAGCCCAGAGACTTTTATTCTGTGGCTGGAGGCTTAATTAACTTATTAAAAGACGCCAGCCACATTCCCACGAGATTTCTCATCCACACCAACGACACGTGGCTTTTTCACCGGTCTCGCATAATAGTAAGGACGGACGGCTTTGTCCGCACACATATAAATACACAAGACAACAACGATAATAATAATAATACAAGCGAAAACAGTAATCATACATAAATAAATATACACAAGGGGTGGGCATTTTGTCTGTTTCAGTGTTTTCGATGGCCCTACTGTTACAGCCTCCTCTTTTTTACGTTTCTTTGCATTCAATGTAAGTTTAGCGCTTCCCATGTGTTCTACAATAGTCTACCTACAAGTGTAACAGCACAATACCATCGACATGAAATTCATTCTTGCCAAACTCGTTGACCTGATCTTTCTGGGTGATTTTTATTGTTTTCGTCATCTTTGAACAGCTCTGAATACTGAAGTAAACTGAACTTGAATACCGGAAGCAGTTTTATTAGACAGGTATGTTTATGTAAATCTAAATCAGCGTTGCCTATGTTGATGATTATATATGACAAGTGGATTGATTTGGATATCAAACAAACAAAACAGCCTTGCATGTTTTTTGCCCCTCCCCAAGTGTAAAACAAAAAAAAAAAATCTGTGTTTTTCCATTTTTCTGCAGCAAACAGATTCCAAGGATACCTGGTTATCATTAACCTCTACCTGGGTGCTTTTAGGTTAATAAATAAGGAAAAGTGTTTTAGTAATAAATAAATAAATAAAGCACAATTTCCCCAAGTGGCTCACCTGGTAAAAGCAAAGTGTTGTGCAGGGTGAGTCCAGGCTGTGTGAAATGTCCAGTCTTTACTGGGGATTCCAGAGGGAGCCTGGCGTTGGCTCTGGCGCACCCATAGGTTAGGGAGGCAAAACCATCAGGGACTGTTTGTCTCAACGCTCTGTAGCAAACCCTACTGCCCAGGCACTCTGTGAGCTCAGAGCAGATACCTGCAGGTCTGGCCTTTGTCCTCCAGAGGCCGATAGCCCCCTGACATCTAATCTCGAGTTCCTGGGTGAAAACAAGGTGACTGGGGGGGGGGGGGATAATTGGACACACTAAATAAATAATAAAAAAGCATAATTTAAAATCCCAGAATAGACTGGAGAGCAAGCAACTTCTTATGAAAAATCTTATGCAATAAAATGTAAATATAAAATATTTTAATAAATCTCCTCCTAGTGGCTGATGAATTAACTGATAAAATAATATTAGCAAAAGTCTTTGAACTGTATGGTTTGCGGTTTGCGTCCAGGCCTCGCCTCTCCATGCAATTCAATGGGCTGAGATGCTGATTCATTACAATATATGTAAGGTGTGTTTTGGGTTTTTTTTTTTTCTGTAGAACCATGGTGCCTTTTAAGTGATTGTATTTGCGAATGCCTCAGCTGAGTTCATAATGAAAACTTCCTATTTCTGACATCTGATGAGGGATTTGCGTTCACATCAAGCACACAAATAGAACAGTCAGCTTTGGGTTGGTGTTTAATTTCCCAGAACAACATATTTATATTTCTGTTTAATCCAGCAATCCTATTGTACACAACCTTCAGTAGAAACGATTACTATCCCACATTTATCTCAATTTTACATGGAAATATAGCTTATTAGTGTCTGAACCTAGGACTGGGCACGGGGTGTGGTTTCATTGGCGTTTGAAATGTATTTGTGCACGGGTGTTTTAGGTCAGCAGGGAAGGATTGATTGCCTTCCCTGCCAGAGCAGTTGATATGCAGACTGTTCCTGGATCTGACTGAAATGATTAAGAAGCAATCGAGGCCAGACACAGCTGATAAGAGGCACGGATCTTTGTGGCAAAGTGATTGATTGTGTGCAGGTACAGGTGATTAAACAACAGAAAGACAATTGTAATCCAGGTGAAAAGGTTTGTTTCAATTTTTTTTATGTCCAGTGCCTGACAGCAAAACAAACAGTAAATAATAATGCAGGTAAGCAATACAGCGGCGTGTATTACTTACGTTATAATCCCCTGGTTGATCCTGAAATAATAGTTCTGTTATTGTATCCCCACATTAAACACAAAACACATACACAAGTCTGGTTAGTGATTGTCCTACAAGTACAGTTTATAGTGATACAAGTGAAGTGCTGTTCCAGGTTTGTGCTGTCCAGAACATGTTACCTCTCTAGTGAATACAAGCAAACAAATAGACAGAACAAAACAAACACTCACGATTATTTACAAAAACACAGGTCCTTCTGAGTCACTTATTAATAACCAAAATGAATGAACAGATGTCATCGCTTCAACTCCTATTTATACCATCACTCATGATCCCTTGGGAAACGATTGCAGCTGCTCCTCCAGTCTGCGGCTGCCACATCATTTCCCTTCTGGGTCAATGAGTTAGTGTACCGAAGCTCCGTCTCTTTTCTACATGACTGACTTCCTTTTAAGAAGTGTCAGGCCAAGTAGTCCAGAGCATTCTGTTCCTATTACTTAGCACCCTCACAGGTCGGGAGGGAGATTTACCACTAAAAATCATGCCTTTCTGTCACATGTTTAGGACAACATTTTTTTAGAGTTTTTTTAATTAAATATCCTTACGCCATACTGTCCCATTTATAACTTTGAAGTAAACACTACTCTTTACACTCGCCCCATTGTATTTTGACTGCCGGTGCCCTTTTAAATTGCTTTCAATAGCTCAGGGTAGGAACATCGGGCCTTGTTTGAAAGATGAGGCTTCACTTATCACAGTTTCAATTCAGACGTGGGAAGGAGCAGCAGTACTTTGTCTCTTCGTCGGAAAGTTGGAATTCTTGCATTTGTATTGTACTGCTGCTCTTGCCGGTGCTGAGCCGATTTTAGATTGTCCTGTGCCAATCGACCAATCAAATCGAGACGATCTCTGAGTAGGAGCATGTGCTTCACTACATTTTTGGACGAGTCTTTGTGTTCCTCCCACCCCTCTCTCACCAGATCGAGAATGCCGCAAGGCTGTCTGCTGTACAAAAGCTCTGCGGCACCTCACAGCAAAAGGAAGGTAGGGAAGAAGCGTTGCCTAATGTTTTTGCTCTTGAATCACTAAACCTCTCAACATCGACTTAAGTGTCTGATTGAAACGTTCCACCAACCCGTCTGTCTGTGGATGATAAATAGAGGTGCGAATGGGACATATTTTTAGAATTTTGTACACTTGCTGTAATCTCTGAGTCTGAGCGAATATGCATTCCCTAGTTTTATTGGCTCCGAGGTGTCCCAAAAAAGGGATATCATGTGCAAGCCTCATGACCTCGGACCGATAAGACTGAGGAAGCATTAATCCTTTGCGGTCCATTTATTCAGCGCCTGTCAGGCGCTTCAGGTCCAATTTATTTTCCACAGTACAACTGGTACAACTGCATATCAACAGGACACTCAGTACTTCATCTCCAGCCCCACCCTACCCCTTGTTCGCTGTATTTAGCACATACCTCTTCATAGTTATGCATACTGATAAATCATCTCCTGATCACTTGTTTTATCACCAAACTCTTAAATAATGCAATCTGAGTTATTATTTTATTACTATAACATCTCAAAAAACTCTGCAAATGTCTGTGATATTCTTTGAGCGCTGGATGCGGAAGCAGCTGTCTTGTTTGTTTATGTCTGTGTTAGGTCTGTGGTGCAGGGGCTAGTGTATTGCTCAGATCCGGCCCTTTTTTCGGCTTCTCTCGGCTCCTATCGGTCTTACTTGGCCATTGAAAGGTTTTCTCGACTTTTTCCAGAGCAAAATTTACTAGAGATGTGTGCTTGACGTATTTTTGATGATGTCGGACAGGGTCCGACATCGAACCACAAAGGGTTCATTGTGTAACAGGCTGCCCTGTGCCCGTGGCAGGGTTCACCCTATATAACAATTGCCCTTATAATGAAATGCGGAAATACTAGCCATCCAACACCTTCAACATCCTTACCTGCAATAGACCGGTCCTGCCCATACACCAATGTGGAATAATTTTTCTGGTCCCACACTAGGTCCGCACTTGAGTTCCACATGTCCGGTATATTGAGGTGAGCTGGAGTAACCTCGCCCTCTTGGTTACACTGCGTTCCAACCCCCCCTGATTGGCGTTTGCTACCATTAGTGCATTCTCCCACTAGACCCCAGCCTCATCTCATTGATGCTCCCTTCTCTCTTTGTTTTTCTAGGACGAAAGGCAGGGGAATACATATCTGTTGTGAGGGGGAAAATCTCACCAATTGGTTGCCCTTTCTCTGTTTCTGACACGTTTATGTGTGCGACCAGGGCTGCCATTAATATTACTAATTGTCTATAGTTTGGCCAGTCCCGGGCCAGAATTACTGGGTGTGGTAGCCTTTCTGCCACCCCGACTACCAGGTGATGTTTGATTGTTCCCACCGATAAATACACTTTTAGTTTGGCGTATGTCTCCGTGTCTCCATAGATACAGGAGATAGCCACCTGGCCTTGCGGCTGCCACGACATACCACCTAAGAGAGCTGTCCGAATTGAGGTCTGCACCCTGTGTCCACTAATGTATGGGTTTTCACATTCCTGATAACCACATCAAGAATACAAGGCACCTCCTGACCATTTATCCATCGCTTACCCGTCTCAGATTCCAGATAACATTCCGCCATGTCACGCTCCATTGCCGATGGAAATGACCTGGCGAGGTGTCCTGGTTGTTGGCACCTAAAACAGATAGGAGGGACAGAGGGAGAAGACGTTAAGTATCTGTCCTGTTGCTGGTATTGCAAGAGGGCAGGGGCAATAACTCTACCCCAGCTGGGGGCCAACATTGACCTCCATGATGGGGATACAAGGTGGCCCAATGGGGTGGGCGGTCTAGGAGGTCTTGGTCCGGGCTCTATTAGTGATGGAGGCAGTTCTTGGCTGCTCCGTTGGACTGGAGCAGTGAGTAGGCCGGTCCTGGAGGAGGTCAGGGAGTCCTCGACTAGTATCAGAGCGGCATCCCGGGTGTTGGAATTGTGGCACCGTGTCCATACCTAAGCTTCAGCGCCGACCACATGGCAAAACTGCTCTATGATGATGGCCCCGTCCATCTGTATCCCCATCTTCTATGTGGGGTTGAGCAAGTACACCATGTGGTCACATAATCGCGGGGCAACTACCCTGGGGCATGTCTCCAATGATCTTCGGTACTCCCTGAACCTGATGTTCAGGTGGCAGAGAATGGCTTGCTTCACCAGGTCATATGGGCGGCTTCGACATCTGTCATGGCCTGGTAAGCTGCCTGGGCCTCCCTGATCAAGCAGGGCCCTAGCTGGCTAGCCCAGAACTCTTGTGGCCATGACGCGGTGGTAGACTCAAACACGACCAGGTAGGCTTCTGGGTCATCCTCCACCAACATCTTTTTTGTCTGCAACTTTGGAGCCGTCATCACGGGTCCTGTTGGTACTCTGGGCATCATTGCGGCACCAACACTCTCCAGTAAAGCTGTGTACCTCTCCTCTGTCCTCCTCTTCTCGACCTCCCATCTGTTATCCAGCAGTCCTGTTTTCAGACACCACATGTGCCAAAGTAGGTTGCAGTGTGCAGATGTAGAGGTGATGCAGGGCTCAAGGTAATGACAAACAAAGTACTGGTGAAATGGTGTTTTTAATTTGTAATCCAATAGACTGATAACAACAGTAAACAGTAAATGGAGGCTTGGCCGTACCCAATGATGTGTACAGCTTAGCTAAATAAACACAGGGCTCAGTCCCGTAATAATAGGCACAGTGTTTAAACACACACACATACACACACAAACACACAATACACAAACACGAGTCAAAGTCCAGCTATTAGTGCTAGTGGTGCAAATAAAATGTATCTGTGAACAATAGTGCAGTGTTGTTTGGGTTGGTGCTGGTATGTAGCGACAGCTCCAGATCGTGTTAGCTGTCTAATAATAACAGACAAGTAGAATTACACAGGACAAAATTAAACAAACGTTAAAGACTCATGGTAAGTTTTCACCCGTCCTTTAGCGGTTCGACCTTAACCACATCCCCTTTTGTACCTTCAGTCACACCCCCTTGGTTAGCGAGTGCAACCGTTTGTCCTCCAATCTGCTGTTGCCACATCGCTTTTCCTCTGGAGCGATGAGTTAACTTTTCAATAAACACAATATTTTTATGACTGTGAAACGGGGCACTTTTGGGGCATAAGTGTAACAGTGTCAGTAATGCCCCCATGTCACTTCTATGTTTTTTATTTTTAGAATTTTACATTTAGATTTGATTAATGTATGTTTTATATATTATTGATTTAACAGATTGTAATCGATTTATAACTTTTTAGTAGCTTCTCCACCCTGTTCGCCTTTTTATGCCTTATTGGTTATTGACTATAATTGATAGTTTTATG
The DNA here is from genome assembly GCF_017654505.1 of Polyodon spathula. Taxonomy (NCBI): domain Eukaryota; kingdom Metazoa; phylum Chordata; class Actinopteri; order Acipenseriformes; family Polyodontidae; genus Polyodon; species Polyodon spathula. Next base: position 36,978,728 of record NC_054540.1, on the reverse strand, counting down.
CACCTGAATATAAATAGCACAAGTCTCTTGCAAACTGGATGGCCATCCTGGGGGTTTGTGTCTGTGTGTGAGTCTTTCATTGTGGTTTTGTTTGTGCAGGAGTGGGAGCACATGGAGTGTTTGGAACGGAGATTAACAGAGAAATGAAAAGAGCCTGTACACAGACTTTCCTGAAGTTTTTTTAGCATACAGATTTTACAATGGTTTGTTTATCCTGTATTTTAAGCCTGGTTAACAAACAGTACCTTTCCTAAATGTACTCAGCACTTTCTAAAAGTGCAATATTGCTGTTTTCATAAATCTTAATTATGATGGAAAGTCTAATCTTTTTTTTTTTTTTCTTTTTCTTTTTCTTGGTGACATTGTTTCCAGTATTTTAATTCTGTATCTGAATAAAAAGAAACTCATAATTTATCTAATAGTATGTGTTTATTGCACTGACTGGCTAGGGCAGGAAGGCAGGGGCTTAAACTAGTTACTTATTCAATTTGCATTATTGACCAACTTGCTGTCTGTGCCATGTTTGCCCCCTGTTTTCATATCAAAATCCATTTTAGGTCAGGATAAATACATATGGGTGACATAGAGGGGGATCCCCCTCTGAGAATCAACTGAAATAAGTGGCCCAAAGCGATTTAACCCATGAAATGCCTCAATTACTTATTCAGTTTGTGTTACATTTGCTGTATGTGAATAAGAAGCTGGCTTTTACTGGTATTTATACCTGATATTTTTGTCTATTATTCAGTATTTTCCCAGTACTATTTTCTAGAAATACACCACTATTTTGATTAAAATTATGTTTTATTTTGACTCCAACATTGTAATAAGCAGCCCTACACTGTATCCTAGGATACAGCAGACAATTAGACCTAGATGTCAGAGGATCAAATAACGTTCAAATGTGATTCTCTGTTCACAAACACATTATCATCTGATTATTTTGGTCAATCAAAGTCTGATTATTGTGGCAATTGCTAGGTGTAGCAACTACTAGCTTGATCAAAAACTAAATTAAAATACTTACACGAGTGGGAAGAAAACAGAAATCAATTTAGAATTTTCAAAGGAAAATTCATGTTTCGAAGTATACAAAAAGCAAAAATAGTTCAAGTGGGTAAAATGAGGCAGAGGATGCATAGCGCTGCAAATACTGCTGCATTGAGGTACATGGTCACGCCGACAATAAAAACATACTGCAAAATAAGCAACCCATTAAATAAAACAAGAATGTACGCTGAGAGACAAGCAACCCATTAATAAAAGAGAGTGCAGAATGACTTAATTAGTTTGTCAGAGTGCTGTGCTTTGCTGGACAGCCACTGTTTATTGCAGAGAGGTATGTATTGGTAACTGTGCGACATTACTGTCCATCAGCTAAAACATTGCCTGACACCAGCAATTTTAATTGTAAATATTTGACAGAAAATGTTGATGCTTTTAGTTGGTAAACTTGTAGAATGAATTGATGGAAATGTCCAGTGTGATTTTTGACGCGTCTCCCGATGGCTTGCACAGCCCAGTTCTGTCAATTCTTAAATTTTTATGATTTCAAGATGAATAAACCTGGCTTGTTTTGTGATGATGTCATGCGATTGCTCAAACGTTTGCAGAGTTCCAGCTAACTGGCTTTAACTTGCACAGATTCTGCTTCATCAGATATGCCAGGGACATTTAAACTTAATCAGAAACCAGAACTGCTACACATAATATTCCACATGTAAAGTGTGTATACTGAGATTTTATTACCGATGTTTTGATCCCTATTAATATGTAAAATAAACTATTGATATAACTAAACTTTAAATATTTCCAGAATTTTTTTAAAGATAAAAACCGAAAACGCGATACTTGGTATACTGGTGTCATATCCAATTCAGTACTCCCTCTGAAATCTGAATCCTGTGATGCAGTGCACATGCATAAAATGAGATCATCCCATGTGCACGGCTGATTCTTATTTTGCTCGTGTCTGGGGTAAAATACGAGTGATGTGCACGTGCAGCAGTTGGTGGCTGCATTTTGGAATCATTTACTAACGTTTGACAGGATGACGTGATTTCTTTGTGATGTGTATAGTCGCCTATGGTCTGTTTTCATTAAAAACATCTTTGACATGTTCTTTAATATGCAACTTATCACAATGATCTCACTTGAACAACCAGTTGAGTTTTGTCTTGGTTTTTTTTTTTTTTTTTTTAATACAGACCTACATGATAAAACAATATACTTATTAGTCTAACAAATTAATGCTTGGTGTATTAACTGTGCGACCTACCTGTATATAAACAATTGTGGTGATTCAAAGTAGCCTGTTTTTTTAATATATTTTGGGGATTTCAAAACTATCAAAATCATCTATTCCTCATGTTATAGACTTGGATGGGCTTGCACCTTGCATTGCTAGTTTTCTTTCAAAAGATAGGTATCTTTAGTTATAGTACGTGTATCCTATATACATTTTTTAAACAAATAATCAAGCAAATTAAACTAAACATTAGTTTAATCTTACCTGTACTTTCAGTGACAAGATGTGTGCAGCTTTATAACTAGTCTATATATACTTACTGATCACAACACGGCAGCCTGGATGCTCTATGAAACTCATCTTGCCCTTCTTTGACTGTACATCGACCACAGCTTATTGGTTCCCAATTTTGCCATGAGCCTCCTGATAGAGTCTCCAAGGTTACGGTCTCCAAAGGCACTGACGTATGTTAACTGTATAAAACACAACATTTCAGCATATTAAATATAAAAATTAAACAACAAGGCTTCACATAATTAGGGAAAGGAGTGGTGAGGGATGAAAGTAATCGAAATCATTCTGTACTGACATCAATTTGCTTTTCAGATAATGCAGTGTCAAAAGATGTCAAACCCCTGCTATCTGGGAGAACCTTTTTTTATTTAAAAATGTAAAAATTAAAATGTAAACCAGTGGTTTACAGACTATCTGTGTTTTAACTACAAGGACAAGCTTATTTTGTGGTATGAACTTTTTTTAGCCTTTGCAATTAGATTTACTTTACTAATTAGAGTTCCTTTTCTGTATTACTTTTGATCTATAACCTACAAACATGACATTTCAGTAAGTGCAAAAGCAGTAAAGGTGATATAAAAAGGAAAATTACTTGGCATTCAGATCTGGATTTTGGATTTAGCTTAATTTAGGTGACTTTTCAGAACATACAAAACTGTATTTATTGAAATACAGAAAATGTGTTTAGACAGTACTTTTATGTAGCCTATATACTGATGCTAAACAAATGGTATTATACTGTGCAATAAGCAAATTTGGGTCTACAGTACAAAAGAGTCTGTCTAAATTGTTAGAAAACAGATTTTAGTTTTCTTGTTTTTATTTTTGGCCACGCGACCACGATATCACCTAGCGTCTATGTTGTTATAATATTGTTTAATAAAATCTTAAAGAAGTTACGCATTTAAATAATTCTCAGTTTTTAACAGCGGTGTAAACATCGGACCAGACTTCATCGTCAGCAACAAGTCATTCAGTCACTCGCGTTTTTTTTTGGCAGAATTGGCAAATAACCATTTTTATATTTGTCAGTAGGATAATAATTCTTAATGAATTTCATATCTGATTTGTACATGACTTGTACATGCATCAATATAACAAAAAAATAGTTAACAACGGAGGGCGGGCGAGAAACCAGGACCTCTCGCACTAAAGCATAGCGTTGATACTTCTGTACAAGACATGTGATATGCATTTGTCAATTCTAATTTATGTACATTGCAGTTCAATCTCCTCTTAAAAAAAAAAAATGTGTATATATTATATATATATATATATACACACACACACACACACACACACACACATATACAGTGCCTTGCAAAAGTATTCAGACCCCTGACCAATTCTCGAATTACCGAATTACAAATGGTACATTGAAATTTTGTTCTGTTTGATAGTTTATTTTAAAACACTGAAACTCAAAATCAATTATTGTAAGGTGACATTGGTTTTATGTTGAGAAATATTTTTAAGAAAAATAAAAAACTGAAATATCTTGCTTGCATAAGTATTCAACCCCCACACATTAATATTTGGTAGAGCCACCTTTCGCTGCAATAACAGCTTTAAGTCTTTTTGGGTAAGTATGTACCAGGTTTGCACACAGTGTCGGAGTGATTGTGGCCCATTCTTCTTGGCAGATTTGCTCCAGGTTGTTCAGGTTGGTTGGACGACGCTTGGGGACCGCAATTTTCAAATAGTGCCTCAGATTCTCTATGGGATTGAGATCAGGACTTTGACTGGGCCACTGTAGGACATTCACCTTTTTGTTCTTGAGCCATTCCAATGTTGCTTTGGCCTTGTGCTTTTTAGCGGACTGAATCAGATTCTCTTGCAGTATTTTCCTGTATTTTGCTCCATCCATTCTTCCTTCAATTGTAACAAGATGCCCAGACCCTGCTGATGAGAAGCATCCCTACAGCATGATGCTGCCACCACCATACTTCACTGTAGGGATGGTGTGTCTTGAGGCATGGGAAGTGTTAGGTTTGCGCCACACATAGCGCTTTGAGTTTTGGCCAAAAAGCTCTATCTTGGTCTCATCTGACCACAAAACCTTTTCCCACATCGCAGCTGGGTCACTCATGCTTTCTGGCAAACTCCAGACGTGCTTTCAGATGGTACTTTTTGAGTAACGGCTTCTTTCTTGCAACCCTCCCATACAGTTTGGAGAGCTCCTTGGTCTTCATGGTGGCGCTTGCTTGGTGGTGCCCCTTGCTTAGTGGTGTTGCAGACTCTGGGACCTTTCAGAACAGGTGTATATATACTGAGATCATGTGACAGATCGTGTGACACTTAGATTGCACACAGATGGACTTTATTTAACTAATTATGTGACTTCTGAAGGTAATTGGTTGCACCAGATCTTATTTAAAGGCTTAATAGCAAAGGGGGTGAATACATATGCACGCACCACTTTTCCATTATTTATTTTTTAGAATTTTTTTAAACAAGTTATTTTTCATTTCACTTCACCAATTTGGACTATTTTGTGTATGTCCATTACAGGAAATCCAAATAAAAATCCATTTTAATTCCAGGTTGTAAGGCAACAAAATAGGAAAAATGCCAAGGGGGGTCAATACTTTCACAAGCCACTGTAGGTGTGAAAAAATGCTGTAAAGTAAGAATGCTTTCAAAAATAGACATGTTAATAGTTTATATTTATCAATTAACTAAATGCAAAGTGAGTGCACAGAAGAAAAATCTATATCAAATCAGTATTTGGTGTGACCACCCTTTGCCTTCAAAACAGCATCAATTCTTCTAGGTACACTTGCACACAGTTTTTGAAGGAACTCGGCAGTTAGGTTGGCCCAAACATCTAGGAGAACTAACCCCAGTTCTTGTGTGGATTTAGGCAGTCTCAGTTGCTTCTCTCTCTTCATGTAATCCCAGACAGACTCGATGATGTTGAGATCAGGGCTCTGTGGGGGCCATACCATCACTTCCAGGGCTCCTTGATCTTCTTTACGCAGAAGATAGTTCTTAATGACTTTCGTGTAACTTCTCAGCATTGAGGAGACCATTAATTCTAATCAAATCCCCAACTCCATTTGCAGAAATGCAGCCCCAAACTTGCAAGGAACCTCCACCATGCTTCACTGTTGCCTGCAGACACTCATTTGTGTACCGCTCTCCAGCCCTTCGGTGAACAAACTGCCTTCTGCTACAGCCAAATATTTCAAATTTTGACTCATCAGTCCAGGGCACCTGCTGCCATTTTTCTGCACCCCAGTTCCTGTGTTTTTGTGCATAGTTGAGTTGCTTGGTCTTGTTTCCACGTCGGAGGTATGGCTTTTTGGCCGCAAGTCTTCCATGAAGGCCACTTCTGACCAGACTTCTCCGGACAGTAGACAGGTGTACCAGGGTCCCACTGTTTTCTGCCAATTCTGAGCTGATGGCATTGCTGGACATCTTCCGATTGTGAAGGGAAGTAAGCATGATATGTCTTTCATCTGCTGCAGTAAGTTTCCTTGGCCTACCACTGCGTCTACGGTCCTCAACGTTGCCCGTTTCTTTGTGCTTCTTCAAAAGAGCTTGGACAGCACATCTGTCCAATCCATTTTGGACGGGACAGTCCCACTTTTGGAACACTGGTGCAAAGCTCTGTGCAAATCTGGAAAATTACTGAACAGTCAACGTTCATATTTGCAACTCGCAGAGAATTGTGGGTGGGGTGCAGTGACTGCTGCGAACTTCACTCTTGCTTCGTTGTGTGGAGGGGTGAGACTATTGTAGTCTAACAATAACGACTCATACAGGTACTATTGTATTGTGTTGGAATTATTCTCTTCATTTTGATATTATTGAATTGCTCCTGTGTAATGTAATAACTATACTTGTTGTTTAAAAATGACATTACAAAAGCAATAAGTTTATTTATTGACAAAAGTTTTTGAAAGTAAAAGATTCAACTCTGAATACACTATGTAACACAGTTTTTGTTCCTGGGTAGTAAGTGTTATTTCCTAATTGCTTACGCCTCAAAAGTATAGAAAATGGCTATTATTCCCCACAAACTTTGCTTTTGTGACCAGGACAGTGATATTTTGAAATGTACCTATATCCAATGAGAAAACAGTCTTTTCGTTCACATAGGCAGAAAAAAACAACATATGAATCCAAATTAACATGTATTTATACTAAAGTAATACAAAAATGACTACAAAAGATTTAGAAGTGAGTAGTTTTTCGGGATTTATGATTATACTGTAAATCATTTTCACGAATCAGCCCCCAAATGTAGTCTCCCATCATGTTCTCGTTATACTGTCCTTGGTAGCGGCGTTCAAAGTCAGTATATCCTGGTGGAAGCGCTCTCCTTGCTCCTCTGAGTACGCTCCCATGTTCTCCTTGAATTTATCAAGATGAGCATCAAGGAAATGGACTTTGAGGGACATCCTACAGCCCATTGTGCCGCAGTTCTTCACCAGAGTCTCAACCAGCTCCACATAGCGTTCGGCCTTGTGATTGCCCAGGAAGCCCCGAACCACTGCGACAAAGCTCCAAGCCGCTTTCTCCTTACTAGTGAGCTTCTTGGGGAATTCATTGCACTCCAGGATCTTCTTTATCTGTGGTCCGACGAAGACACCGGCTTTGACCTTTGCCTCAGACAGCTTAGGGAAGAAGTCTTGAAGGTACTTGAAGGCTGCCGACTCCTTATCTAGAGCTCTGACAAATTGTTTCATAAGGCCCAATTTGATGTGCAGTGGTGGCATTAGCACCTTCCGGGGGTCCACAAGTGGCTCCCACTTGACGTTGTTCCTCCCCACAGAGAACTCGGTCTGCTGTGGCCGGTCCCGCCTGTGGTAGTGCGTCTTGGTGTCCCTGCTGTCCCAAAGGCAAAGATAGCAGGGAAACTTGGTAAAACCGCCTTGGAGACCCATCAGGAATGCCACCATTGCAGCCTCTTGATGCCATCTCAGAAAAATGCAGATATGTATCCACTTAGGCAGCTGGAACTAAACTGATCTGGTGGGCTTAAAGCCCCTGTATTTATACTACTATTTATATTACTGGAAAGTTACTCCAAGTTTACTCAGCACTGAATCTATCTGGAATGTTCTGGAAAATAGTTACATTTCAAAATATCACTGTCCTGGTCACAAAAGCAAAGTTTGTGGGGAATAATAGCCATTTTCTATACTTTTGAGGCATAAGCAATTAGGAAATAACACTACCCAGGAACCAAAAAAAAAAAAAAATGTGTTACACGGTGATATCACCATGAGTCTCTGCTTTCACTTTCAATCTGATGTTAGATCCAACATTGCCAAAGTGAAAAAGTGTTCTTCCCTGTAGCTTTGAGGTTGGAAGTTATTCACAGTATTTCTATACTAATGCGGTATTTAATGTTTAACCTGTTTAATATCTGTGTATGGATGTTCATGTGATTCCCTAATGCAGTAGTTATTTGTGCTTAGATCTTTTTTTTTTTTGCCAGGCTTATTAAATATTCCAGCTGCGGCTGTGCACTGAAGCCCGCAGGGGCACTGAAGCCACACTGACGTGCTATTCGGTGTGTACCAGGGTGTGTAAGCCCTGCATTTCAGATCTAGGTGATAGAAAGGATGGTCTACTTTCTGTTTGCTAACAAAGTGAAAGTGTAGTCGAAGTTATCAATCACACAATCATCTGTAGTCAACAGCTGTCTAGTAGAACAGGGATGGAAATAAGAGTCTTATTGCGTGGCAGTTTCACCCATTCCAGGTTTTACTCAGAGCTTGATTAGCCACAGTGACTGACTAGATAAAAAGATCAGGTGTGTTTTATTAAACTTACAGTAAAACCAGGAATGGATCAAATTGCTGTGTAGAATTAAGCCCGGGACAGACAGACAGGCGTGGTGCGGCACGCAAGGAATTTTGCCTTCTGTATCACTGCCATTGCTTTCATGTGGTGTTGGACAGATCAGCGCAGAATGATACTCTGGTCTCGCTGCGACACTGAGCATTGCAGCGCAAATTGAATCCAGAGTGATTTTTTTCTAAGTACCGCGCGGTACCGTTGGTGGATTAACCAATCACAGCCAAGTGCTGACAACATGTGCCTGACAGGAAAATTCATGAATGAAACTGTTGTCGACTTAGGTGTCCAAGCACCTGGAAGTGTTTCCCTCCAATATTTCATAAAAGGACAGGCAGTGTTTTATATGTCACCCCTGATAAACATCGATTATTGTAATTGTTGTAGTTTACAACTATTTTTTACAAAATAATTGGCTGTAAAAGACACTTTTCTAACACTTTAGCAGTAAGGCCCTTACACACCAGACGCAATATAAAGAGCGACACGACAAAGCGACGCGAGAAAATCAATAAAACATCTGCTTTTCAATAGCGCCCGTCACACCAGTGCCTGCCGCGACACCAATTCCAACGCGAGCAATGGAAAAAAAAACTAGAACTATTATTTTTACAAAATAATTGGCTGTAAAAGACACTTTTCTAACACTTTAGCAGTAAGGCCCTTACACACCAGACACAATATAAAGAGTGACACGACAAAGCGACGCGAGAAAATCAATAAAACATCTGCTTTTCAATAGCGCCCGTCACACCAGTGCCTGCCGCGACACCAATTCCAACGCGAGCAATGGAAAAAAAAACTAGAACTTGGTCCTGTTTTTGCGAGTTTGGCATGCGACAACTACACAGCTGAGCAATCGGAGAACAGTTTCAAGTCATGTGGTTTGAAATCAAGCCATGTTTCACTTTCACTCAAAATGGAGGAGAAGGTCATACTTGTAGTATCTAATTTCCCTGACCTTTTTGACAAGTCAAAACAATTATTTTTGTTTAAGAGCGGCCAGCAATCAGCAACAGGCCTTCAAAGGTCTTGGGATGTCGTGCAGCCAAATCCTACACTTTTGACATCTGCGGAATAACAGCAGTAATAATAAGAGCTCTTGCTCTTCTCGATCGGCCGTTTTCTATGGCGTTTGTTAGTAATCATGTCGCGTCGGATCTGTGAACGCTCCTGGGGTGCACAGGGTTTTCGCAGTGAATTTGTTGTGTCGCCCCAGTAAAAATTGCATTGTGTCTGGTGTGTGAAGGCCTGTAGGCTATTACTGTCAACAATGTATTGTATGTTTCTTTGCTAAGCTCAGATCACACATTTCGTACACCTGCATGTAGATGACAGAAAAACAACGTTGAAAAACAAACCAGTAGATTATATGGCGGGCATTACAGCTATGGCCAAAAGTTTTGCATCATGTCCTATAGAATTAATAATGTTATGTTGACACACAGGAGAGGTATGGACTAGTTATCAGTACAATACGGTAGGCTATGCACTGGAATATAATTCACATATATGGCAAAAAGTTTTGCATCACCTAGTAGAATATTAGGATGCAGGCATAATTTAAAAAAAAAAAGAACCTGCATGAACATAACTTCGATATTTTATTTAACATCATGCAATCTAGAAACTACAACATGGTATCTCAAAAGTCTACTGGAAACTACAGCAGTAGTACAGTATTTTATGTTAGATTTCAAAATGTCACATTTTTCAATTTCTGGAAAACTACAAAGCGATATGTAACATTATTCTATAGGGCGTGAAGCAAAACTTTTGGTCATAGCTGTAATGGCTCCCTTCTAATCTACTTAATAAAAACACTAGTTTGTTTTACAACATTGTTTTTCTGTCATGTACAGTAACGAGAAAAAGTTTGTGAACTCCAATGATAATTATTGAAATGCCATAATTTTACAATGATATCCTTCTTGAATCAAAACCAGTCTTTTCTTATATGAAACAAAATGATGTATGAATTACACAAACAATGAGTAATTAAGATTCAGGGTATGTGAAAAAGTAAGTGAACCCCTGGTTTTATCAGCTCAATTAATTAGTTATAATTAGAATCAGGTGTTTAAATAATTAGGTAGATCTTCAGGGGTGAGTTTGGGAGGCCCCATCCTATATAAAGATCAGAAACTTTGTGAGTTTGGTCTTCACCATACAGGTGTGTGGAAACACGTCATGCCACGATCAAAAGAAATCTCTGAGGACCTCAGAAAAAGAGTTATTGATGCTCATCAGTCTAGAAAGGGTTACAAAACAATTTCTAAGGATTTGGGGCTCCACCAATCCACTGTCAGACTTACTCCAGCCTACAAATGGAGAAAGTTCAAGACCACAGTCACTCTACCCAGAAGTGGTCATCCTACCAAATTCTTTCCAAGAACAAACAAGAAAATCATCAAGGAAGTCACAAAGAACCCCAGAGTAACATCCAAGGATATGCAGTGCAACTCTCGCCTTGGCTAATGTGAGTGTTCATGACTCAACTATCAGAAAAAGACTAAACAAGAATGGTGTTCATGGAAGGATAGCCAGGAGGAAACCACTGCTCTCTAAAAAGAACATTGCTGCCCGTCTGAAGTTCGCCAAAGAGCACATAGATGGTCCACAAGACTTCTGGAACAGTGTTCTCTGGACAGACGAGTTAAAGGTAGAACTTTTTGGCCTCAATGAGAAATGTTATGTCTGGTGAAAACCAAAACACTGCGTTTGAACAGAAGAACCTCATCCCAACCGTCAAGCATGGTGGTGGGAGTGTGATGGTTAGCAGCACACTGCAAGAATTGTTTTGATTTTGGCGACTATTTTGTATAAAGTGTTTTTCATGTTCAACCCGTTTTGTTTGAACGAATATGTTGTCCTACTGGTTAATTTCTTTTCCTGTCACCCCCTGCCTCCTGAAGTGTGCCTTTAGTGACTACTGTCATTCATCACAGTGGTAAAGAGCACATTTATTCTGTTTAGAAATCGAAACACAATTTTGTTTTTTAAAGCAGCCAAAAAACGCACTTACATGTAAGATTTAATACTAAAGCATAAATAAGTGCTACACATTTATTTAAAAAAAAAAAAAAAACAACACAGTAATGTTATAAACGATGCATTGTGTTTTTTCTCACAGTACCACAACCACTGTTTTCTTTTTTTTGTTTTTTTAAAATGATGAGATCAAATGTGATAGGTCCAGGAAAAAAACATGTTCAGAGCGTCGTCTAAAATTAAATTCTCCAGAACTGTCAGCGGATACATTCTTTAAAAATAAATTGAAAAACAATTGTACAGCTCTGAAATTGACTAATAAAAAATAACAACGTTTGTGTAATTGATAATTTTATTGAATGCAGAGCTCCAGAAAAAAGACAGGGAGGATGTGACATACTATACAGGGCATCGTGATGATTGAAGACGGGGAGGATGTGATATACAATACAGGGCATCGTGGTGATTGAAGATAGGGGGAGGATGTGATATACTATACAGGGCATCATGGTGATTGGTGACAGGGGGAGGATGTGATATACTATACAGGGCATCGTGATGATTGAAGACGGGGAGGATGTGATATACTATACAGGGCATCGTGGTGATTGAAGATAGGGGGAGGATGTGATATACTATACAGGGCATCGTGGTGATTGAAGACAGGGGGAGGATGTGATATACTATACAGGGCATCGTGGTGATTGAAGACAGGGGGAGGATGTGATATACTATACAGGGCATCGTGGTGATTGAAGACAGGGGGAGGATGTGATATACTATACAGGGCATCGTGGTGATTGAAGACAGGGGGAGGATGTGATATACTATACAGGGCATCGTGGTGATTGGAGATAGGGGGAGGATGTGATATACTATACAGGGCATTGTGGTGATTGAAGACAGGGGGAGGATGTAATATACTATACAGGGCATCGTGGTGATTGAAGACAGGGGGAGGATGTAATATACTATACAGGGCATCGTGATGATTGAAGACGGGGAGGATGTGATATACTATACAGGGCACTGTGGTGATTGAAGACAGGGGGAGGATGTGATATACTACACAGGGCATTGTGGTGATTGAAGTTCTGCATGGTGATGAGCTCATAATCAAAAGGAACAGAAAGAGAACATGCACGATAAAAATAACCAAACCACCAAAGACAGTATTTACCCGCAAGATTCTTTAAAAACAAGACACATTGGGCTGGAAAACCGCTAATCTGGCAGCACTGCGTGCATGCGAGACGGATGCATTACATATTAAATGTTACCTCAAGATCACTGAACAAGTATAACGGCTATTTGTGTCATTTTTGTTTAAGAAATCTGTATTTTTTTGGCATTCTGGAACTTTTGGATTTAGGACTACACCACTGGTGCACAGTGTTTGGAAACACACCCCAAACCCATTTTAATACTTGTCCTGATTATTGTAGCAGCACACAGCAAGAATTGTTTTGACTTTGGCGACTATTTTGTATAAAGTGTTTTTCATGTTCAACCTGTTTTGTTTGAACAAATATGTTGTCCTACTGGTTAATTTTTTTTCCTGTCACCCCCTGCCTCCTGAAGTGTGCCTTTAGTGACTACTGTCATTCATCACAGTGATAAAGGGCACATTTATTCTGTTTAGAAAGAGAAAAAACAATTTTTGTATTTTGCAAAGCTAGGGTGGATTTCCAGTACCCTATTCACACTTCCTGTGTCAACAAGTCAACCTGTGTTGAAAATGGGAATGGGAATCACATGCTTTCAAAACATGCTGTGATGCTTTTTTTATTTAAGGGACAAAAGCAACCATATCATGTTTTCTACTAGGAACAAAATGTGACAAGTAGCTACTTAACAGAAACGTATTCTTAAACATTATTATAAATCAGATATGAGAAATCAACCCATCGTGGCAAAGGGTTTGTCAAAAATCCAGGACACCAGTAATCTGTCAATACTTTTAAGATTACAATAAGATGACACATTTTTTTTCTGAAAAGAGACCCTGTACCCAACATATCATAAAACAGGTTGAGAAGTCACCTGCTCAGCATTACACAGAAGCCATTGTACATGTTAATGCTGTTTTTAATCTCCCCATTTTTTTCCCCTGTTGCCTTTAGTTCCTGAGATATGAGGTCCTATTTGCCACTTCATTAATAATTGTAATTGATGTTCAGAGGTAGTTCTGGGCTCATGTGAATGCTCTCTTTTGGCTGCCTCAGCATTGTGATTGCTGCTCACTGAGTGACAGGACTGTGACTGGTACTGTACTGTAGGTAACTGCAGTTCAAAGGAGCAGCGCGTGCTGTTTATTAAATGCAAAAATAAATTAAATATTTAAACAAACAAAAAAACACTGCTCACAGAGCCACATAAAAATGTTTAACAAAAACAAATCATGAACACAAAAACACAGGTCAGGCTGGGCAATCGCTATACCATAGTTTTAGTTTAGTTTTGTTTCTCTCGCTCTCCCTTTCCTCCTCTGAACACCCACCTAGAGCAGGGAGAGCTGCAGGTTTAAATACTGTGGGCGAGGGGTTTAACTAGTTCGTAATTATTCTATTACCCCTCGGCCACAATCAGCACGAGTTTAGTTTAACAACGCACTAGCCGACAGCCACAGATTACCACAAGGTTTTTAAACAACAAAACGTGGCTGTGCCGTCAAAATAATACATAAATAAATACACACAGCTTTTGCCATTATTTAAATATACACAAACACATTAAATGAAGCCTAAAACAAATACAACACAACACAGGGGCAATAAACACTGTACAGGGCTGCTCGCCCTGTTACAGACGTACACATAAACAAAATGTGAAATATTGAAAACTGAATTAGTGAGGGCTCTATACAGTAAAATTACTTGTACAATTTACTGTCAACATGGCTAAACTGTGAATTAACCAAATAAGAGAGGTATTGAATCGTGACCTAGGGATTGAATTGGAAAATGTTAATTTATAGTATTATGATGCGACCTGTAAATGAATGGCTGTCGATCACATTTTTGACATGGAGCCATCCGGTCTTTTCTAGCTGTCTGTTTTGTTGTCACGCCCCTAAATTAATTAAAGTCTACAGTTGTGTTATTTTGCCTTTTGAGTTTTGAATGACTATTTTGACGCTTAAAAGTCCAACCATTCAAGGACGCTGTTAGCTGCTCACCCCTGTCCTCAGGATGTGCGTCACTCCACAATTTAATTATTGTAAACTATACAAATGAAGTGAAAAGAGATCAGTCAGCAAGTCCTTGGTTAATTTCCTCTTCCCTCCTCACAGCTTTTACTGCTTCCTCTACATGTCAGTGTTAGACTCTCCTTGTGCATCCGCAGCTCACAAGTCTCTCCTTGTGCTTCCGCAGCTCACAAGACTCTCCTTGTGCTTCCGCAACTCACCAGACTCTCCTTGTGCTTCCGCAGCTCACGAGTCTCTCCTTGTGCTTCCGCAGCTCACGAGTCTCTCCTTGTGCTTCCGCAGCTCACGAGACTCTCCTTGTGCTTCCGCAGCTCACGAGACTCTCCTTGTGCTTCCGCAGCTCACCAGACTCTCCTTGTGCTTCCGCAGCTCACCAGACTCTCCTTGTGCTTCCGCAGCTCACGAGACTCTCCTTGTGCTTCCGCAGCTCACGAGACTCTCCTTGTGCTTCCGCAGCTCACGAGACTCTCCTTGTGCTTCTGCAGCTCACCAGACTCTCCTTGTGCTCCCGCAGCTCACGAGACTCTCCCTGTGCTTCTGCAGCTCACCAGCGTGGTGGAGCTGCTGACTGGTTTAAACATGCATGACCACATTAGTAAGCACCAGCACCGTCTGGGTATTACCATCAAAATAAAAGTAAACTTGATCCAAAGTGGCAAATCACTAAATGGCACTGACTCTTCTATAAAGACACTTTGCTCAATCTAGCCTACATTACCATTGTCAGGCAACTGGAACTCAAGAGCAGCACCTCCATACAGACTTAACAAAGAAACATGAAAGCACAGTATTTGAGTTATTACAACAGGAACCACTCTGAATGAATGCAATCATCAAAACTAAGGATTCCATTTAAGGCTACTTACTCTTTAACACCACTAAATCGATTCTGTGCAGCATCCAATATAAACTTGTAGAGCCCACTGGGTTTGAAATACCCACCTCTGTTAAATGCAGTGTGACTAAAACAGCAATTAAATAGTCCAGTTGTTTCACTCCTTTGCCAGCAGGTGAAGCTATAGGACAGCATGTTCGTTGGTGAAGCAGCACAGGTCAACTGAATTAATGTCCCTGCAGCAAAACTCAAAATCGTTGTAGTCGTGAGTATTGCCACCATAGTGTAACAGTGATAGTTCTGTGGAATGCTGCCGCAGGCTGAGCATTTTTCGTCTTTGCTATTTTGAAGGGCATTTGTTTAGCAGTGCTTACAATTTGATGTACTGTGCGATCACAGAAAAAAAGGTACATAAGGATGTGTGCTGTTGTTGACCTGTCGTGACAGATTTTTTAAAATCGTGCTTCTCACAATATTTTACATTTAACACTTTTCTATAGAGCAGACCAAGTCTTGAAAGCGTTCAAATAAGTTCCTTCCTGTCATTTTACATATTACAAAACACTAAAGGGTACTGTTTCTTTTTTTTTATTTTCATAAACTTAGCACACAAAAGAGGCCTAATTATTTTAATGATTCGAAACATTGGCTGTGGTAAGATCAGTTGCGTAGACCTCACTGATTGCAAGTGATTACTAGTAGCCTTATATTATTGAGCAAAAGTGTTTTCATATATTTATTTAGGGAGAAACCATTGCCAGCATATCAATGAAGCGAGATTCTTACAGAAGCCACTTGCAGTGTAGCAAATGGGTCTTGAATAATACATAGGTTAGAATACTATGGACAAAAGCCATTTGTATCAGTTTAGACTTACTGAACGTTAGAGTGCAAAGAAAAGACCGCGTTTCAAGACTCGGTGTAAAAACACTTTATTTTCTGAATAAGCATTTAGGTTTTTTTTTTTGCACAAGCACACGCCAGGGAGGCTGTGCTGAGGCCTGCTCTATACAGCCACTGATCCAGCAGGTATGGATTTATAGTTGGTGTGAATCAAAGTGTGTCCTTTTAACAAAATATATCACTACTAATCATTCTATTGTCTTGCATATCATGCAATGATTCATATTGGATTGTGACCTGCATGTTGGATTTGTGTATAGTCTTGTCTGTTATTGTCCCAATAGAGCTGTAAATTCCTACAATGGAACTGGAAACACATTCCGACCCCCTACCTTCAGCTGCATCTCCCCAGTCTTGTGATCCTCAAATACAGCCCTGGAGTAGTTTATTTCAGAAACTCCTTCTCTTCTTTTCAAACGTCTGGACTGAAGTTTACAGTCTCTTATTATATACAGTCCCAGTGCTTTGAATGCTGTATTATAAACTGAGTTACACTGACTCAACTTCTGAATCAGAGGAACTGTTTGGTTTATTATCCAGCATTCAGAACATTAGAGGCACAAAACAAACCCAACTGATCTCGGTCCCCGATGAATTTGTTAGTCAAATGCAGTGGTTTATGATATTTGCTTGCATGTAGAATCTGTTAGTATGTAACTGCTCAGTTTGTAAATGACATGTCTGTGGTTAAGTAATGAAGTGATTGTTTTGACCCAGTAGATGTGATTTAATGTCTTTTAAAACATTTTTTGTCCTTTTACTAAATGTTTTTTGTTCTTTAAAAAAAAAAAACAATGTTGTGCTTTTGAATTTTTCAATATTTGGAATTGGATTGGAGCCCTCCTATTAAGCAAGGTTTGGAGATGTAATCTGTGACCACGTCTTTGAATTAAACACACATCCCGGCAGTAACTCTGCTGTCGTGGCCGCAGGTTGCCATTGTTCATTGTCTTAATGCTGTATGATCATCAATTAGATATGATCTTGTGATGAATTGGTATCTCAGCCCATTGACTTGAATGGAAAACCACGAACTGAAAACCACATGGACGCCTTACCATTCAACTACAGTGCAAGCAGTGTAGTCGAGAGGTGAGTAGGGGTCTGTAACAGGAAGATGTTCCCTGCATGGGTTGTCCCTGAATAGTTATGATGCAGACACAGAGCAGTGGGTGCTGACACGCCGCACAGGCGCGCAGATTTAATAAACACACAGGTGCTGCCACTAGGGTACCAGCAATGGCAGCCCTATGTCAGTTTTAAGAAAGAAAACTAAAAATAAAACACAAGGCGAGCGCTAGCATCTTTAAAAGAGACGTCCGCTCTAGGAACTTACTACACTATGAAACCCTCTCTATACTGTTTGGGATCATTATGCCTTAAACTAACCTACTGCTGTTGCTCCTGACGTCCCCGCCTCCCAGCGCCTCAGGGTCTTTCCGATGGTCCTGGCTGGGCAGAGCATTCCCCATCTTGCAGTTTAAGGATTCCGCAGTAGTTATCTTGCGGAGCGGACGCTTTACTCCTTGATATAAACATAGCGTCCATCTGTGTAGCATGGCAGTTTGGCGCAGATGCTTCTTGAGCTGCATGTAGCTTCCCTGGGCACTCCCCCCAGATCTGTGCCGGGACAGCCTACCTGCTCAATTGTTTGCCTAGCAAAGCCTCTCCTGTTACGCGTCCCAGCTGCACAGATCCGTAAGAAGTCTTATAGTGATGTCAGTATTACTAACTTATTTGCTGCTAGGAGGAAATTCGTTACAACCTCCAATGGCAGCAAACTCACCATGGACAAAATAAACAGGGAAACTGGCAACAATGAGGACTAGTATTTTTCTGTCTGGTTCCCCCTATATCAACATTACTGCTTTTTTCATATAAAATAGTATTATCTTTTTTTGGGGGGGGGGGGGTTGGACCCCTTCAAATGTAATGTTACAACCATAGACAAAACACAAAATAAAATAAAGACTTGCATCACGTCTGGGGCCTGATTCGTCCACTACTGTAATTCAAAGTCAACTGAACCGGCTGAGTGTCACTGTTTTGAAGCCATTGTCTTGCTAACTGTCATTATGCTTTGTTACACCAGTATAATTGTAGTACCTTTTATGTAACCAGAATTGTAAATCAAGTTTAAAGACCTACGAAAAAGGCTTCTAAATCCACAATCTGGATTTTAATACAGTAAATACAGTATAATCGTAAATCTCGAAAAACTACTCACTTCTAAATCTTTTGTAGTCATTTTTGTATTACTTTAGTATAAATACATGTTAATTTGGATTCGTATGTTGTTTTTTTCTGACTTTATGTGAACGAAAAGACACACATTTGCCCGTTTTCTCATTGGAAATAGTGATATTTCGAAATATCACTGTCCTGGTCACAAAAGCAAAGTTTGTGGGGAATAATAGCCATTTTCTATACTTTTGAGGCATAAGCAATTAGGAAATAACACTTACTACCCAGGAACAAAAAAAAAAAAAAAAATAATTTGTTACACAGTGTTATTATTATTATCTTAGCAGATGCCTTTATCCAGGGCGACTTACAGTTGTTAAAAAATATCACTTTGCTGATCTATCCTGTGTCATGTATGTCTGACATCCCACAGCATTCGCAAATCCATTAAGGAAAACGGTACTGTACATTTTTTTCCTAAAAGTTTACTCAATGTATTTAGTTGGCCTACCCATACTTGGTTAGTTAGCAGTGTTGCCAAATTAATACATAAATAAATAAAACGGTCAAGGCTTCTTTAAAAAGTCGTTTGCCACAATAAAACTTGATCTCTGGATTTTATGCGTAATTGGATTGGTTTTAAGAGGGATTCAGTTGATCTTAACCTGGAAAATACAATAGCTTCATATTTAAAAGGCTATAAGACATACAGTAACACGTTGATATGTAAGTTGCATTGGCTTGGCTGCACTGTTGCATTGTATGATGGTATAATGTGTTCAAGTCTCGGAAATGCTGTAGGTGTTCTACTCATTCTTCTGTTGCTGATTTTTAAAGTGAAGTAGACGTTTTTTTTGTTTGTAATACTGTGAACTTCTGTAGCCTTTTATGATGAGCTACTGTAGTCAGAAAATGTAGACGTGCAACTCTCAACTTCTGACATTTGTTTTTGCTGCAGAACTAAAAATGCAAAGTTGTTAAAAACAAAGTGAATATAAGAATGTATCTGAAATATTTGATATTTTACATACAGCATGCTGTCTTTTGTTCTCTGGTGGTTCTACATTTGATTTTACATTTTTTAATGATTTCATTACAGGCTTTTTTAGCCTAAGCATTTACCTAAAACAGCTTTTACTTGGAACACTTTTGTATGCATTTATATTTATTCAAGTTTTTCGTAATTATTGCTGTATCACTTAATTACAAGATTAGGAATCTGTACTGATGAGTATATAATGAGCATAAATTATTGTTGGTTTGCTTTTGAAGCATGTTAATGTTGGACAAATCATGTTAATATCTATCTAAAAGTAAGTACATAGAAATAATTATTGACATTTTACTATAGCTGTTGCATCCTGTTTACAGTCTGCATGCTTAAGAACGCTGCAAGGAGAGAAGCCACTTCTAATTTTAACATGCAAATGCATTTACAGTAAACTAGTTCTGGTGAGGGACTGTGCATTGTCTGAAGCTTTCCATTGTGGGAGATGCGTCTGTGAATTTAAAGCTTTTGATATCAGGAATGTTTTCCAGTTAGACCTTTCACTTCATTAGCTAGCTGCTGGCCGTGGCATTATTTAACTCTCTTGCTTCAGACCCATTTCTACAGAATCTATAGAATGCAGCATCAAATTAATGCTACTTAATAAGGAAGGAGTCTGAGTGGGGTAAACTGGGTAACAATTGCATTTGTTCATCTGTGTCATGATTTTATACCAACTGTATGAAGGTGCCTTATTGTAATTATTGTTTTGCAATTCTTTCTGGGTATTCTGCACCAAGCAATGTTATGTATGTAATATACCTAGGCTATCACATGATACATGTAATTAACATATTGTACATAAAGCAAAAATATGAAGAATAAACATTTTTAAGATTTCAAAAGCCCTAACAAAACTTTATGGCTACCACTTTCAATACAAAAACCTTGTATAAATAACCTTCAAAATTGTTTTTATTTTTTTATTTTTTTCTTCATTTACCTTCAAGGCTGGCAAGCTCCTGGGTTTAAAAATACAACAAGACGTTTCACTGATGTTCACTTCTCCTGGGCTGGTGTGGGGGAGTTGCTGTTGTGAGGGAACATAACCGGGTTTTTAAATTGTGGAGAAAGAAAGAAAGACCCAGTTTTGCTTAAATATACAATTTAAAGCACATGTTTATGTAAATACAGTAGATATTGTATTGAAGAGTAAAAATAAAATATGGAATTTACTGACCTAAATAAGACATGCCTTACCTACTCTCTCTGCAGTTAGTTGTGTAAAGCATTCATAATTTGTGTGACTGCTTTAATTGTTGATACATTTTTTGTGCGTTTCAGTAAGCTTGTATCATTACACAGTGTTACTGTGTTTAATAATTCTGCAGCAGTTCTAAATAAAGCTTGGGTTGTTATTAGCATTTTTTTTTTTTAATTAGGTCCATTGTGAAGAGGATGGGGCGGGGGCAAGTCTTATGTATGTTAGAGTTCTTGAGGCTTTGTATTTCTGTGAACAGGAAGTGATGGTTTCTGCAGACACAGACCTCCTGTTTCTTAAAGCTGTCTCCTATAAGCATCTCTGGCCGGTGAACTAAAAATGGATCTCCCGACGTTCTCCAAAGTGCCTCGGGTCATCTTCACTGGTAGGTGATGAAAAACCTTGCTGCTTTTAGCAAACCTGCGCACTGAAGAAATGTTAAATCACTCAGAGCTAAGGCAGCCTGGAGTCAGTTTTTACACTATAGAGAATATTCTGAAGCTGGTTTTGGGTCCTGATAATGAACCGGCGTCGCAAGTATTGGTTTTGGAAACATAACGGTAATTAGTTTCATTGTGCATGCCATGGCTGTTCTTTTATGGGAATATGGGATGTTTTCAATTGTAAACAGCTGCAACTCTATATACACTGTCCTTTTAAATGTAGTATTTAAACTATAGCAGTATTTCGATTGACACCTTTTAGATCAATTGATTGACTCCTATGGGTTGTGTTTTTAACTTTTTACAGTCGTAAATCGTTTTCTCTTAGGTCTAGTAGAGAGTCCTTAATCTGTAATGCTTTGCAACAGTGCACTTTGTTGATGTTTGTGCGTTTTCTTAACGCATAATTCTGGGTATCTGGGAAATTTGTGACAGTGTAGATTACTTTTGTAAAGGGGTTAGAAAATGAAGAAATAAGTCTTTGTGGAGGATATCCACTTAGTTGTGTTATGTAATGCATTTTCCACTGTGAGTAATTTCTAGGTTTGGTTTTGAATGTTGCACACTGTAAAATAACGCTTTAGAAAACCATATTAAAATCTTTTCCTATACAGTATATAAGATTTTCATTGTAGATTTGTTGTCAAAGTCACTCTAAATGAAACAGTTTACGGGGACACAGTGATAATTTTAATTATTGGCATGGAAAATTCTGTTCAAAACACTGTATTGTTAATGGGTTCTTATAATGAATAGACTTGGATCAGGGAGTTGTGAAGTTTTGTTAATCAAATGAAATCATATTGTTTAGTTATATTATATATATATATATATATATATATATATATATATATATATATATATATATATATATATATATATATAAATTATTATATTGTGTGTGTAAAACAAAACACATACACATTACCGGTCAAAAGTTTTACAACACCCCCATTTTTCCAGTTTTTATTGAAATTTAAGCAAAGTCCAGTGAATAATCTGAAATGGTACAAAGGCAAGCGGTAAACTGCCAGAGGTTAAAAAAAAAGTTTAGGTTACCAAAAACTGAAAAATGCCTTTTTCAGGGAACAAGTGATGTGTTAACAATTTACAGCTGTTCTGCAGAAATGGAAGTAAATTAAGCCTTGAAAGTTGATGCTAACAATTCCTACAGGTGTCCCAACTTTTGTTGATTACTTACAAACCCTCTGTCTGTATAAAAGCAGTGTTTGAACAGACTGTGTTACTATATCCTCTTAAGCATTATTTGGACAGTATTGTACTGTAGGAAGTAGTATATTGCTCTCATATAATGGCGAGAAAAAGGCAATTAACAAAGGAAGACAGACAGACCATTATAACCCTCATAAGTATAGGTCTTTCCTTTAGAGAAATTGCAAGGTGTCAGTGAGTACAGTTTCCTACACCATCAAAAGGCACTTGAAAATGGTAGGAAACTCTGACAGACCCAAAGCCACAAGAGAATCAGAACACAAGTTTCTGAGAGTCAACAGCTTGCGTGATAGGCGGCTCACGGGACAACAGCTTCAAGCACAGCTTAACACTGGTCAAAGTAAGCAAGTCTCAGTTTCAACTTTGAAGAGAAGACTTCGAGCTGCAGGTTTGACAGGTTGAGTGGCAGTAAGAAAACCATTGCAAAGATGGCAAAATAAGAAAAAGAGGCTTGCCTGGTCCATGAAGCACCGCCAGTGGACTACTGAAGACTGGAAGAAGGTCTTATGGACCGATGAATCAAAATTTGAAATCTTCGGTTCATCACGCAAGGGTTTTGTACGCTGTCGAGTAGGCGAAAGGATAGTTCCTTGGTGTGTGACACCAATTGTCAAACATGGAGGCGGAAGCGTGATGGTCTGGGGCTCTCTTGCTGGATCCAGAGTCGGCGACTTGCACAGAGTGAGTGGCACCCTGAACCAAAACGGCTACCACAGCATTTTGCAGCGCCATGCAGTGCCCTTTGTTATACGCCTAGTTGGTCAGTGGTTCATCCTACAGCAAGATAATGACCCAAAACATACCTCCAGGCTATGTCAGATCTACCTTAGAAGAAAAGAACAAGACGGTAGGCTTCAAATCATGGAATGGCCAGCACAGTCGTCAGACTTAAACCCCATCGAGCTGGTTTTGGATGAACTGGACAGAAGGGTGAAAGCAAAGCAACCTACAAGTGCAACACATTTGTGGGAACTTCTGCAACAGTGTTGGGAAGAACTTTCCGAACAATATTTGATTTCCGTTGTAGAAAGAATTGGCTGTTATATCTGCAAAAGGTGGCTGCTTTGAGTCAAAAATTTAGATTCAGTTTTGTTAAACAAAACGATTCCATGATTCCTTTTTTATCTCCAATTGTTTATTTGTTCTATGCTTTAATTTCAGAGTACATTGAGACATTAAACTGCGTAAATTTCAATAAAAACTGGAAAAATGGAGGTGTTCTAAAACTTTTGACCGGTAGTGTGTATATATATTCAGCCTTACTATTGCCGGTTTTTGGGTGTTAAGCCCAGTAAGATAATAATAAGACTGCTTGTGTCATCTGTAAGTAATAACACAAACGTCTTCACTGATTGACAGATTTCAAAGTGTTTTGATACATGAGGAGGAAGAAAAATTCAAGTAATAGTTTAGTTATTTGCTAAAATGAAAAAAAGTTTCAGCGATATACAAATTCTGTATGAAACGTGAAACCAGAGAAACTAGAGACAACTAATTATAACAAAGATACTGTACCACACCCTAGTGTACGTCTAATATACTGTACTATACTCTACTCTGCATATAATATACTGTACCACACCCTACTCTATATAGAATTGGGTGTACTTATTGCTTAATAATAATAATAATAATAATAATATAAAATCACAGGCACAGCCCTGCACACTACCAGTACTAATTTGTGGTTCTGACAGGAGCCCAGAATGAGTCGAGTACAAGTGGTTCTGTTTTTTCGTACGACATCTAAGGCTTTGGTTCTGGCTTTTCATAAAAAGAAAAGAGAATGAACCTCTGCCCTACTGTGTACCTTTCCTGGCCCTCAGCTGACTGATTTGATGTGTTATTCAAACAGCATTCTTAATATGTGTTGTGGAATATATACAAGCTGCATCTCCCTGTTGCAAATCAGTTTCAATGTGTCACAGTTTTTAAAAAGATGACTCTACCGTCCATTCGCTGCAGATTTCCACCCCTCACTAACATGAAGAAACTAGAATTTAATTTGAATTCCTGGTTGTCTTTTTATAGTAAGCTGTTCAAATTGTCCATCCTGTTATATACGTTTTCAGTAGCATTTCCTGTAAAGGGTCTGTATGTTGTTTCATGAGAAGTATGTGTTTCTAAACTAACAGAACTGGGATCACCAGATGACACTCAGAAAGCATTACGGTTTTAATTTCCCCATAAGATTTACAGTTTGAGTCTCCTACTTGGGTCATGTACACGGTGTGTTAAACACGGTTTCTTATCTGTGTCATAGCAGGACTGAACAGAATCATTGAAATAGCATTTTAAAAGGAAGTCTCATTTAGCTTGGTTTCATTTGACCTAAATTCCTCTTTTTAGGATGTGCATATTTTGTAAGATTTCTTTATTTATTCATTTTAATTGAGTGCCCAATTGTTTTAACCCTGATTTTCTCCCAAATTTAGAGTGTCCAATTATGTTCCCTCACCACAGCAAACCTACAGCTCAGTAGAACTAAAAGTACAGTAGGCATCCTCCGATCCCACAGCCAAAACCCGTGCAAGGACAAAAACAGATTTTAATAGTATAAAAGCATTACATTATAGAAGCAGGTCAACTATAAAAATATAGTTGACCTGCTTCTACCTATGACTAATATGTTTCTCAATGGTGATATTAAAATAGTTTCAATCAATTCGGAAACTGTGCCTTTGTTGATGCTGACTTGTTGCTGTATATAGTTTTTATATACTTTATTGTTGTCATCGATATTGATGGAATACATAACCATCAGGAATGGTCCTGTATCAGCTGGGCTGGTTCACACAGCTTGGATCAGATGGAACCAATGTTACAATCAGGGATTCAAAATGGAACTGGAATGATAAACGAAAAAAATGAAATTTTTCATGGAACAGTAACAAAAAAACTGAATTAATTTTATTACTTTTAATTTTATTAATTTTAATACAGATAACTTGCCATACCGTTTACCCTTGGAGTTTACTGTATTTCATCCTTTTTTTTGTTGTTGTTGTTTAATTCGAGAAAATTAAAACCTATGAGCACCAATACAACAGTCTACTTGGCTAGAAATAATTTAACTGGTATTACATTTAGTTCGAACAGGAACGGAACGAAATCAGCCGCTCGGAACTTAAAAAACTGAGCCGAAAATTCCTGTTTGATTCAGATCCAATTTGGAAAATAATCTGGTTCGAATCCCTAATTCCAATACTCATGAAAGAGTTTACAGAATCAACATGCAACCTTCTCTACTGACGACAAACAAAAAGGTTGATCAAGATAACAGTCAAATAAAAAATACCACATCCTAATCTGAAATACTTGGTTCTTCTCATTTTTATTTTTTATACAATAAACCAAAAAAACTGAAGAAAAAAAATTGATTACAAACATTGGGCTCCACTATTGGACCAGCAGTGGTAACTTGCACAAACGACACAACCACACAGTCCCGTGATGAGGCTTGTCTTTAGCCATTCACATGACAGACCCTGCACAATGAACCCTCTGTCCACACGTAGTTACTCTTTTTCTTTCATGATGTCGCATCAATCATGGAGCACCCTGATTTGTACAGTATTCCAGTGGGCTTCTTTTTTCTTGTGCAGTTTGCCAGAGCTAAAACCAAGCAGCTCTAACTGATTATGTTTGTGTGGTAAGCATGGCTGCAGGGGTGACGTCAGACCATGGAAATTAAACCAAAAACAAGGAATGGCGGGGCAAACTGAGATGCTTCGGTGCTCAGTGCTTTTATTACAAAATAAAATAAACATGTATACAAAACAAAAACAAACGGTGCAAGGGCCAAAACAAAAGAGAACACCGAATAATAAACAAGTATTTAAATGTATAGCAATTATTTAATTATTTCTTCAGACTAACGTCTTACATCTCGCCTCTGACACTCTACTTCACGCAGCTAAACTGCAGGTCTTTTATATTCTGGACCAGGGGTTAACTAGCTATTAGTTAATTATCTTATTACCCCTTGGCCAGAGTCTGAATGAGCTTACTAAATCTGTGTGACTGTCAGCTAGTTAAATAATCAGTAGCTGACAGTCACACAGTCTCACAAGATATTTCACATAAAACAATAACAATGGCACCGACTTTTCAGCTGCACCGCAAATAATAACAATGCACATTTATATCAATAAAGCTTTTCAGTGGTCATATTTACATATCATAACAATAACTAATAATAATAAACAAATATATACAAAGGGGAGGGACACTCCGCTACAGTTTGGCATTAAAATCTTGATTTGTGTTAAAATCTTTAAAATATTAAAATGGAAAAGTAATCAGGAGGATGGACCACATTTATAAGCAGTTTTTTTAACAATAAATTCTCCCTACGTGAACATATTTGTTCGACTCAAAGTCTGCACCATGGCTAATGTTAGCTAACGGTAAGAAAGAACGTCTTAAGTAAAGTGAGGGGGAGGAGCAGGGCTTACCTCCTGACGTCCTGGTTTTGCATGTAAACAGTCAGTTGGCGTATTAATCCGAGGACACTGGAGGTATTTGTAATTCTGCTGACATTCTGCAATCAATTATTTGATTTATAATTAAATGCATTCTCATTTTCGGTACTGTGTTTACATGCAATTTAGTCTGGAACAAGACTGAAGTCTTTAAAATCTTAAAAGGAGTTGACAAAATTAACCCAAAGCAGTCCTGCATTATCTGTGCTTTCTGCTAGAGGGCGATCTTTCAATCACATGACAGACAAAGACTATTGACCAGTGGTGTAAGGATGTTAGGGCAGTTGTTTAAACAATTTTTCCTCCTATTATGAGGTTTTAACCAATCACAGGTGATGATTTCCAATCACTGATTCAATTATTTACACACACACACACACACACACACTCACACAGTTGCTTCACAAAAGGGCTCAATATGTATTTCAGATGAGAGAACCCATTACTGGCTATTTTAGCGCTGATGTAGCCAATCTTGTTCTGATGGCTGTATGTTCCTATATGTCTGTCTCTATCGAGTGGTTTGTTGGAAGAGTACAATTAAGTCCCTTGTGGGAGGGGGTGTTTTTTTTTTAAATATAGGCAGTGGTTCTTAAGACTAGAGCTGTGTATCAAATTGGAACAATGAGTGCTTCAATCCACTGGTTTCATTCTGAGGGAATGGGTTTCACATCTGTTTAAAAGCTTGTTTTCAATTCTGAGATACAAACTTGTTATCACCATGCTAACGGTTTCTTATTCTGCATTACACAAATGGAGGAAAAATGATACTTGCACCAGAGTGTGACTGATTGTTTTCATATTAGGAGTCATTGATGTATTTTGGACAGATCCTGACAATTGTTATGCACCTTCCCAAGTGTATAATGTAAGGACAAGCTTTTATTAAGAGTTCAACATAATAACCAAACTGAACATTCATTATCACAATATGGTAAAAATGTCCTTCACAATCCTCAAACTAGAAAAATATAAAACAATAAAAGGATACAGTAGTCCCTTCCCTAACACTGTACATTTGGATATACCGAACACAAAGCATGCCCCCCAGTAATATCCAGTTAAGTGTGATGCTAGGTCACTGTGAATTGCATGATCCAAAGAGACACACTGGTGTAAAAAATAAAAGAGGGTATATATAAACTCATACTGTACAGATTGTAAACTAACTGCATTCGATCAGTTGGAAAAGGTGAGCTTTCAGAAATACTGATGGACTCCAGTGGTTAGAAATGCCAGTGAACTACATTAATTAAAATTCTGAATTGAAAGTATTTAATTGAATTTGCAACAGAAAACCAAAAGGAGCAGGTTGGCTATATGTTTTACTTGTAGTCACGCAAACATTGTAAAATATTCTATTTAAATATAAAAAATATTTATTTCTATACTACTACTGTATAATGTCACGTTCGTATACTATAATTTATTCTCTAACAGCCAGGGAAGCATCAGAAGGATGTATAGATGGTTCATACTCCTATATACACCTATACTTGCTTACAGATTTTGGCATAACGAAACAGTCTAAATAATCGTATTGGTCTGTTGTCGGTTAGTTCTTATTAGTGTGACTGAGTCACAAAATATATATATATATATCTATTATATATATATATAATATATATAGATATATATATATATATATATCCGTTAGACCCGTTAGGTCACAGACACGTCTAATTGTCGTTTAATTGATATTTAATATTATACCAATATTTAAACTATGAATGGCTCTCGTGGTGGCCGATGTTTAGCTTTCGTCTGGTAAAATATGGTGGTTTGATGATATACAATGGACTAACTTTGCTCCGAATTACTATTTTTTGTAACTTCATTGTGGAAGTGGAAACATTTTGCTCCTTTTATGATTGACACTGACCTATCATTTTTGCACATTTCCACTTGCTGTTTCTTGACATTAATCTAGTCATTTTGTCTTTTATTAATTTCTGTGACATTGATGTTGTAGTTGGTGACAATCTGTACTCTAGTTAGTTACATAAACACTGAATACATGGGCTACTAGATTATATGCATGCTGTGTACGGTTGTTCAATTGCGGTTCATGAGGTGGTTTGGCTCACAGCAAGTCCCTTCAGGGTAACCTGGTTCACATTGACAGTTGTGGGATTGGTTGGGGTGGAGGGGGGGGAGGTTGGAGAGGTGGAAGTAGGGTAGGTAGGGAGTGGAATCTGCAAGCGAGAGGTACAGATGTTAATTGTGGCTTGAGCTTTCTCATATGTAGTGTGCTCCCTCTGGCTCTCTTCTTTATCACCTTAAATTTTTGTAACCATGCTCCCATCTCTGTTTATTTTACTGCGTTTTTGTCATTACTATGCATTACTGTAGGATATTGCTATATGATGAGTGCCAAGTCGGGGATCTTTCTCCATGCCATATTTTCTTGCTCTCAGAGTGCTACGTCTTTTTACTCGTTCTTCTGATCTTTATCTCTTTGTCTATTTTTGACTATGGGTAGTTTTGTCATGAATCCCTGAAATTTGTGAGGGGCTAATCATCCTGTAAAAAGAGCACAGTGCTTAGATTATCTTTCAAGAAAAAAGGTTGATATTGCATGTTTTACAGGAAGCTCATTTGGTTTCAAGTGATTTTGCTTGTTTTTAAAATAAACATTACAAGGTAATTGCATAAGTATCCTGTAATATTTTGCAGTATGTGAAGTCCATAGAGATCCAAAATATATCAATCTCGGACCACGCCCCTGTGTCAGGCACTTTCAATTTTTCATTCTTTTGGAAATGTCTATGAGTCGACTACACTTAGGCACCACAAATATGATGGCAGCATGGGACACTGCTGCCGAGAAAGAGGTACCGTTTTTTGAGTAAGATTAAGTGCATATTATGGCATTTCCTCCTATAGGATAACTTTCGTTAAGTTACTTAAGGTATATTCTTTATTTGATATTTTAGTTTTAATAGTTTATTGTGTCTTGTTGTAATATTCTTGTTTTTGTCTTGAATATTATGTTGTGATCTTTTTTTGATCTGTATTGTCTCCCCCATTTCCTTCTTCCCTCTTCCCACTGGGTGGGGAAAATAAAGGAAAATTAATACAAATAATTGTCCACCAAAAAAAAAACAATGTGATGAAAAAAGTCAAAAATCCAATACAAAGTTGAGGAAATTATATTAGTGAGGAAGTCTAGGGATAGAAATAGCTCCTATTGCTTAGTAGTTTACTCATTCAAGGTTTTATATGAGCTTGACTAGCCACAGTGTATAGATAACAAGTTCAGGTGTGTCTTAACCAGGAATGGCTCTAGTAAAAGCTAGTAAAACCAGGAATCGCTCAAGCTGCTGCAGTGGGACTCTTTCTATCCCTGGAGTGTCTTCAGTCTCCACTGGCTGGTCTTCCAGTTATAGTTATAAAATGACTTGTGCTTTGTCCTTCCTTGTTTTAATGTCCTGGTTTTTAATTATTGTTATTGTGAGACACATTGCTGTTGCTGTGCTGTCAATGGACTCTTTATGATGTTTATTCATCCATACTGTACCGTATCATGTTATTACAAGGGGATTTGGAATTACAATGAAAGTGACTGGCAGAAAGATTCCACTTGCCAATTCATTTGATGGGACCTTGATGCCTAGTGCTGTCTCTCAAACTGGTTCTTTCTTTTTTTAAATTTATTTTATACTTCAAATGAAACCGCTGGCTCAAAGTTTTTTTTTTTTTTTTTTTTTTTTTTTTTTTACTCTCTTACTATCAAACTTTGGGGACTGTCTTCCATGAACCTTGGGGATATGGAGGTACAATGTTGTATTTATACATTTCCCAGGAACTCCAGCACTTGTGAGTTTAATTAATTAGATCCGTGTTATACAGGAGGTGGTACTGATTCTCCTGTGGAGCTTAGCTGATGCTGAAGTAAACAAAAACACTTCCTATTAAGACTACAGAAACAGTTCATTAAGAGTTGCTGCGCTTTACCTTGAGTGGTTTTTTTTGGGGGGTTTTTTGTTCAGTTCTGGCCAGAGTGTGGCGAGAGAGAGAACAATGCTGCAGTGTATTTTTTAAGGAAGTGAGTAGTACAGTAAATCACATTCAGAAAGCCAATGTTAAACTTATGATGGTATTTACTTCTCTTTAGTTATTAAAGAGAAAGAACAGTAAAGATATGTCTTCTTCAGTGTGGCACACAACAGACACTCAGATCCTTAGCTAATGTGTTGTATTGCCGTTGTCACAGCTTCACGATGGGTTTTTATTAAATCAGACATACTTTAGCCACAAATGAAACACCAGCCTTGCAAATTACCCCTGAGATGAGGCGGATCAAACCATTGGGCAATACAAGAAAAAAGTGTTAGGTTAGTATGCACGACGCACACATTTTACATCTGTTTGTTAAAACTGTTTACTATTTTCACCTGTGTTTCAACAATGCAGATTAGGTACAGCACAAATAAGTGCACCATATTGTTATTCTGCTGCCATTAGCGTGCATGGAGATGCCATCTTTGTATTCTGCCACCTATTCAGCTCTGTATACATGTACCATCTTTTAACACTAGAGCCACTGTGCGGGTCAATTTGATCCATTTTGGATTTAAAATGTTAATTACTGTTCTGTTGTAAGTCGTGTGCATCTCTCCATTTTTTACTTTTTTTAACTATATGAATTAAATATCATGATGGTGTTTGATAGCTAGAATTGCAAAAATGATAGTTATAAACAGTTCTACCTAGAACCGCCACGCGGGTCAATGTGACCCATGCATTACAATACAGGTCTTTTTTTTTTTTATATAATGTAAGATATTCTGGTTTTTTATAGCAAACAAGAGATGCCCTCTCCTC
The DNA here is from genome assembly GCF_017654505.1 of Polyodon spathula. NCBI lineage: Eukaryota > Metazoa > Chordata > Actinopteri > Acipenseriformes > Polyodontidae > Polyodon > Polyodon spathula. The sequence goes on along the minus strand of NC_054540.1, from coordinate 36,947,018 downwards.
CTCTAGCACACTTTTGTTTAATTTCAACAGTTTCTTTGTTTGTAGACTGACTACGAGACAGAGATTGCTATGATTGTGGATTTGTACAATTGCACTTTGTACAAGATGCCAACTCAGTGAAAGCCTAGTTGCTTTATTTCTCAGTGTACCTTGGAGACATCAATCATTCATTTTGTTCCAGAAATGCAACAGTGAATTTATCAGAAGGAAATATTTAGTCTTGAAAATACTTATTTTGATTGGAATACGGCAAGCTTCACTAGATGCATACAGCAAACCAAAATGACAGGTAGCATAACAACTTATGTGCCTAATATGAAACATATGTTTATATATATATATATATTACTTTTAGAAAAATAAATTTCAGTTTTACAGGCACAGAGCCCGAACGCTCCATAGAGTACAATGGAGCCATCATACCGGAAGTACTGTTATATTTTCTTTTTATGTAGTATTAGAAACAATGATTTCAGTTTTATGGTTTTGTGTGTACATATACCTGTTTACACCTGTATGTACATACCCATTTCTTTTGATTATATGTATTTTATTATATTTGTTCACTGTTTGTAGTCGTGCTGTATATGCTCTTATTTTGAAAATAAAGCCTTTTATGTTTAATTACCATTTAAATATGGTATTTCTGCTATGCAAATGTTAGAGATGATGTTCATGAATAAAACTTTTGATAGTATGTCTTTCATTTTCATAACACAGCAGCTTAAAAATGTATGGGTCAAAATGACGCATTACCCATGTGGCAGTTCAAAAATCAGGCGGTTCTAGTGTTTACAAAAGTAAACCTTGTCTTCAATGTGGTTGTAACTTAAATGCTTATTTTATACTATAATAAATCTGACATGGTAATTTCTGTAATAGTATGGTATAATAGTCTTTCTGCTTTTTAAATATATACTTTTTTAATGGTGAGGTGATAAAACGCTTGATTATCAACAGGTAGGCTGATCAGTTTTTGAAGCAGGGTTGACTGACTGACTGATGTTGCTTCCAGCGCCTAGGAAGAAAAGTTCCCTTCTTTATAGAAAGTGCAAACACTGATGAGACTCGCAGGTTCCCTTCTTTATAGAATGTGGAAACATGACACTCGCAGGTTCCCTTCTTTATAGAAAGTGGAAACACTGATGAGACTCGCAGGTTCCCTTCTTTGTAGAAACTCGCAGGGCAGGTTCCAGGGAAACCCATATAAAGTGCTATGCTTTCCACAGCTGTGTGATTTGGGTCATTATACTTTTTTTGGTTTTGTTATACAAATTAATACACCAACACATAACAACAGAATTAAATGAATGTATTGAATAATTAGTACTGCCCAAAGCCCCATCCTCTGAAGCACAACTACAGTGCTGCCTGCCTTCTGTAAAAGAAATACATTAAACACATACTGGATCCCAACAGCGATGTTGTGCACAGGGTGAGTCTTGCAGTCAGGTGAGTGCAGGTTTACATTCTGGCTGTGTCAAGCTGCCTGTCTTGGGTGAAGATCCCACAGTAAGCGTTGGGAAAATGGTACAACTACTGCTTTGTACCTTCCAAAATCCATTACTATGGAGGGCACGGCACCATTATAGTGCTTCCAGTTGTGGTGAAACTTAGTTACAGTATTCTTTCCGTTAAATTATTGAGAGTATCAGACTCTATGTATATAGTGTATATGAATATGTCACATGCTTGCATCATGAAAAATAGAAGATGATGTAATCTATTATTATCCATATCCCAGAGCCATAATGACACTTGCACATAAAACATGTAGCAGTTTGGCTTTAGGAGTGCGATTATACAGATTTTTATCTTTTAGCTATTTATTTATTTATTTGTTTATTTTTATGTTTTAATAATTTGGAATTGCAAATATTTTTTTACCCCATTTTCTCCCCAATTTGAAATGCCCAATTTTGCACCCCCGCACTGACTCGCAGAGACAGACAAACACACTCGTCCTCTGAAATGTGTGTTGTCAGTCTCTGGCTAGTTTTTAGAAGTCATGTCTTATACTTCTCCCAGAATACAGAAACCCAGAGTGGTGCATATCCTAGAAACAATGAGAATGGGAGATACTCTGAATATCTAGTTAGATTCTTGTAGAGGTGAAAGGCCCATAGAGTCTGATGCATTCAGATGTGCCTATTTTGTTACAGTGTGTTTGACAGCTGGCTCCACAGCTTTTGCCTCTTTCTGAAGCTTGTCAAGACACAGCTGTGGAGTTTGTTTGGCTGCTGTCCTCACAGTTAGAATATGGAGGTGACAGCAGGTGGCACTGCTGGTCTCCTGTTCTACATGCTAGAGATACCAGTGGTGTTTGAGATGGCCTTGGCACAAGTTGTCTTTCCACAGTGACAGGCATTGATACTGTCAGGTTATTTGGCACCATTTTGACAACATGTTGGCATTTTTGCTAATCTGTTGCCTGTGCTAAGAAAACCAAGGAAATAAAGTTGTTCTTCTGTACCTAGTCCAGTTTCACGTGGTAGTTATAAAAACATCTCACACGTGTATGCTGAAGCAGGGGTTCTCAACCTGGGGTCCGCGGCCCCCCAGAGAGCCTTGAGGAGGTTTCAAGGGACCCTCCAAAAATAAACCAGAGAAAATGTTATTTTCCCTGCATGCTTATGACACGCTGAAACCTATTAGCTTCAGCATGTCATAAGCATGCACAAAAATTAACGTGTTCTCAGGTTATGTAACACGTTCTCGAGTTACATGTGGGGTAATACAGCTGTTTCAGCGGGAGCACGACAAATTACAAAGCAGAGGAAAACTGTTGGAAACACACACAATAAATATCAGATGTGGATACATTTTTTATTTGACCATCAGCATCAAAACAACAAAACCCATTGTTGTATGGCAGGGACATATTTAAAGCTTCCCTGCCAAGGTAATTGCTTTTGTTCAATTTAATTGTTTTGTTTAATTATTAATTATCACCTGCACCTGGCAGTTATTGAAAATTTGAGGCAGGTGCAGGATATAAAAGGGAAGCAGTCAGTCTGCTCTAGGCTGCTGATGCTGTTGAGAGAAGAGCTTGACTGAAAGTTGTAAAGGTCTGTTTAAAACCTGCATTTGGTTTTATAAAAATCTCTTAGTGTTTTGTTTTGGTGTTATATGTCAGATAAACAGCTTATCTGTCCTGCACGTTAGACAGGGACCTCCATGTGTGTAGTGATTGCTCAATAACAGCTAGTTTTTTGTTTGTTTGTTTGTTTTGTGGTGTTTTGAATAAAAGTGCGCAGAATCGCTAAAAATCTAAGTTTTTGTCTCTGGGTCACCTTTTTAAAGTGGCATGAACGCAAAGCTACAGCCAGCTTGGTCACAGGTGATATAGAACTTCCTTCAACAAGTTTAACCTTAAGGGCTGAAGAACAGCAAGGAGGTGGTGTTGTGAGTAAAGCACATAAAGCACATAAAGCTGTTAAGGAAATACGAAGACAGCTACTTGAATTTTGGGTTTTCTTTGTGATGAAAGTGGAGATATACTTCAACTGCAGTGTGTAGTTAGTGCATAAGTACTGTCCAGTGAATGTTTGAAACCCTCCAAATTAAAGACAATGAAAAAAAGGCATTAGAAGTTTAAAGATTAACTAAAGATCTGTCTGCAATTACGGGGCATGCTCTTCCAGGAACATACAGTTTTGCTGCAAAGGTGCACAATGTGCACCCCAGAGCAACTGGAGCCAATCCAAACAGTTTAACGTGAGTGGCAACCTCGGCAGCAGCCAGCCTGTAGCTCATAGAGCTTTATTAAATCTGCATGCTGCACAAATGGGTACTGTACTTGTAATTTTAAACATGAATTCAATGTCTAGTTATTGAAGACACTGTCCCATAAAGAGTAGTGTTTCACCTTTCTTGGTACTTGGGGGACTATCAACAAGTGTGTTTCCCCATCAAAAGCTTCTTTGACCCAATACTTTGAGAGCATCGATTGCGATCAGCAGTATTTGACAAATTGACAGACATTCCTGAAATCGTGGTTCAGAGTGGTCTGGGTATTGTGTGATGTTCATAGAAGTTTGCAACACACCCAGCACCATTATATAGGGACATAATGCAGTTGCACATATTTCCTTTAACAATACTTGAAAACCAAACTATTATTTTGAGTATCTCCAGACTAGATTCATTCTCTGGAGGATTTGTGTGAATTGCAATTGAAGTTTATTCAGAAGTCACTGGGAAAAGGCCTCCAGTCTTTCTTCAACTTGGCGCTAATGAAATCAATAGTACTGTACAGTATGTTTTAATTGTGCAGTCTAGCAAGAAACATACAGAATAATGACCAATGATTAAAGTGTCAGGGAATACATAATAATAATAATAATAATAATAATAATAATAATAATAATAACTTTGTTAAAAGGAATGATTGTTCTTTAGTCAAAGTGGAAATAAAGTCGGGAAATCTAAATTAAAAGGAACTCGCCACACCTTGTTTTATTTTTATGTTTTCTTCTACTTCACTGCTCCTGAGCTTAAGGACATGTGCCTAACTTTCCTCAAATACCAGTGCATGACCATTCATGATTGGAAGGTCATGAAGGTTTCCTAATAATCTGTAACATGGGAAGTGAACAAGAGGAGGAAACAAGCCAGCCTGCATTAACAGTGCTGTGGAGCAGAACAGGAGGGAACAGAAACAGAAAAACACAAATGTTTCTAAGAACTCCACAGTGATGATGCAACATAAGAACGATTTAACATGTACCCCTTTACAGCAGGAGTAAAATCCATCAGGATGTAAATGTTTTTTTTTGCCTCTCCCTGATGATCATGAAAGAGCATGCATGGAAATCGTTTTTCAAAGCTCCATAATTCCACATTTCTGTGCTACTGGTAAAAGGCATCAGAAAACACTGTGTTTCCTGTCCGGCAGTAGCACCACTGCAAATAAGAAAGGACTCTTGTTCATCTTGGGCCTCTCATATTCCTCTGTATAATACAGGTCTTCAAAGTTCAAGAGCGCCACCTGTTACAAGCTCCATGCTGCTGTCAATTTGATACACTACATCAAGGTGCAGATTGTTACTAATTCCCCAGAGTAGTTTTGTAATGCTGCATATTAAAGCATTTAAATGAACAGCACCAAAAAGTGTTTTCAGCTGAACTTTTTTTTGTTTTTGCCACAGAGGTAATGCAAGTCACACGTTTCTGTTATTGATTTTTATCATTAGTAAATATAACTTATTGTGTAAGCTTAAGAATAAAATGTAGCACTTTTTAATGCTTGTTTTCCGTTCCTCACATGCATGTTTACTTAGAATCTCATGTGTTCCTTAAATATATTACTGCAGGGATCCTTCTTTTTTGTTGTTTCTGCAATGTTTACGACTTGGGTCTATTTCTGTCTTTGCTAATTTGCCCTTGCAAGAAAGGTAGCAATTTGGTTAATTTAAATTCTTTTTTTAACATTATTTATACAGGTTATCATCTTGCTAAAAATATCTTTATTTCTGTTATGCTGATCAAGCTGGCTATTGGGAAATATGGCCACTTTTGTTTGTTTAGGAATTGTGGCATAACTGTCATTACTACCAAAAGTTTTTTTCACGCACTGTAGAGCAAGGGTGAAATTCTGCCGGCACTCACTGGTACTCCTTACCGGGACTTATTTTGATGTCGGTACTGGGTGCCAGGATTTATTTAATCTGCTTTTCATCCAATGTGGATGCATTCCATCCACTAGCAGGTTTCTCAAATGCGCCTTCATTCAGCATAGTTTATGCTGCTTGAATTCGGTCTCCTCATACTGCTTCATTCTGATTAGATTTTATGTTGGCATGAGTCACAAATCTCTGCCCATTTTGCTTTGTGTCAGTGCTCATTCGTTGATCAACGAGAGAAGACTTTAGCAGTGCAACGTGAAAACAGCGGTATGGAGTAGTTATTATTATGAAGTAATAATTATTTTCTTTAGTGTGGCAGAGAAACTATCTGAAACATTTGAAACGAACATTGTTGCACATGAATTTGAAGGCAAAATCCACGTCAGTGTCTGCCATAAATGGCAGAATTTGAACAACATTTTCTAAAATGGCAAGTGACAAAATAACAATAACAAAAAAAAACATCATCAAAGTGCAGCTTCAGATTTGTTAAGTGAGTCAGAATCGGGATACAGATGGAGGTGTGCCTCACTCTGTCAGTGACACTGGAACAATTTTTAAAGTGGGGGTGCTGAAAGCCATTGAACAAAACTGTAACCCCTGTATATGATGGAAGCCATGCAAAGCCAGGGTGCTTCCACACCCCCAGCACCCCTAGTTCCAGCGCCCTTGCACACTTTCCAATCACTGGCCCAACTTGCAAGGTGCATGTTAAGCATAGTGATCGACATTTTGTTTTGTTGTGATCCTAGTATTATCTGTTAGGAGGACTGTAATAAATGAAAACCAAAACAGGGAGATGTTTTTTCTTTGTACAATACCACCGTTTGTAAAACATTTTCAAGAGTTTATTTATGTTAAATGTCAGTTTTCACTTGCGTGCACATCTAAAAAGAAAGGCAAAAGTAAAACACAGTAATGATATTACTTTATGATATTGTGTATTTTGCCACTTTGTTTCTTGTGCAAAACTACAAAACCAGGGATACAATAAAATACAGTCTACTTTCATGCTGTTTCTGCCTGAAAAATCTCTGTAATAGATCATGGTAATTAATCTACACAGAAACACAACAGAGAAGCACACAGAACATATTATTGCAAGACAAGAAATAAGTACAAAATAAATAAAAGAAACAGGGATATATGTTCTAATCCAAGGCTATTATTGTAGCATGGCCAGATCCTGTTGTAGGTGAGTACCCAGGGTCAGGAAAGTATGGAGATGATTTCAGAGAATACTATGGAGATTAAAATGGCCAAGTACATCATTAGTAGTAGTAATGCCTATAACATAATACATTTGAGGGGTATTATAGACCCTATTATGCATTGTTTGACTTAGACCTTTTTGTACACTTTTTCATAGCAGTTTTTATTTTTATATCATCCCCTTTTCAGGATATCTTGAAACAAAACTCCCTCTCTACAGCAGTTACTGCAAAATGTAATATTTCTTAATGCTTGTTATTTAAGGTTTATATTACAGTACATGATGATAAAAGCAGAGGGTACAAAGCTTTCAGTATTTTCAGCTTCTTTGTTTATGTTGAATTGGTTATAATTGATCAGTTATTTTTTAAGGCTTATTTTGTATTTACAAATGTATCATGTACCATTCTGTATATATTTTTTAAGTATTTATTTATGGGCACTCAAATTGTCTCCATTTTTTTTAAATGCTACACCTGGCTGCATATGAGCACCTGCATTTTTCTTTTTCACCCCCTCCCCCCGTAGAGTATATACATTTTTGCTCATATTTCTACACCGAGCCAATTTCATCCAGTACAGCTTTCAATACATAAACCTGAAACAGAATGATCCTCATTCCAGCAAACACACACACACACGTACATATACTGGTAAAAAAAATCCAACATGCCTGTGGTTTCTCTGTGTGTCACTGTTGAGTTTTGTTTTGCTTTTGCACGAACCAGCCACCGATCCATCACAATAAGAGCAAACTTAACACTGCAAATTAGTTTACCGATTGTGACCAACGCTTACTACATAGTAAACTGATAAACAACATACATTACCAGATGGCAGCAGACTTCATCCAAAAATATGCAAGCTTGAAAAGCACCAGTCACATGCACAGCGCCATCTACAAACTTTGACATGCCTGAAGGTGTCAGCAGAAAGATTTGTTTTACCCCAATGAATGTTTGAAGCCCTCTAAATTAGAGACATTTAATTACCAAGGATGAAATATGTAAATACAAGCAACATTAATTTTTCAGCGAAAGGCTAAGGAACTGTTTGGCAATGAAGCTGTAATGAAATCCACAACTGCTGCGGATAAAAAGCTTGTAGTGTCATCGTACAAAGTGGCACAGAAAATTGCTCAAGCAAAAAAATTGCATACGATTGCTGAGGAGTTGATAATGGCGTGTGCCACTGAAATTGGACAGGACATGTTTGGAGAGCAGAAGGCAAAGGACTGGCAAAATGTCAGACATAGTTTTGCAGTGCACTGATGGACTGCGAGACAATGATTTTTCTATACAATTAGATTAATCCACATCATGACATCATGCATGTGTGCTTGCCAAATATATATATATATATATATATATATATATATATATATATATATATATATATATATATATATATATATATATATATATATATATATACATACAGTGGCTTGCAAAAGTATTCAGACCCCTGACCAATACTCTCATATTACTGAATTTCAAATTTTGCATTAAAATTTCATTCTGTTTGATATTTTATTTTTAAACACTGAAACTCAGAATCAATTATTGTAAGGAGACATTGGTTTTATGTTGGGAAATATTTTTAAGAAAAATAAAAAACTGAAATATCTTGCTTGCATAAGTATTCAACCCCTGTGCTATGGAAGCTCCCAGTTTGCACCGAGAAAGAAATTGCCCAAACGAGGACACAATTACCTTACCATTGGCCTCCACTTGTGAACCATTAAAGTTGCTGTCACATTTTCTGGATAAAAACCCCACTGTTGATGGACCACCCAGGCACTGCCAAGAAAAGGCCGTCCCTCAAAACTCAACACTCAAACAAGAAGGAGACTTGTGATAGAAGCCACAAACAGGCCAACAATCACTTTGAAGGAGCTACAGAGCTACATCTGAAAGCACGTCTGGAGTTTGCCAGAAAGCATTAGAGTGACCCAGCTGCGATTTGTGGTCAGATGAGACCAAGATAGAGCTTTTTGGCCAAAACTCAAAGCACTATGTGTGGCACAAACCTAACACTGCCCATGCTTCAAGACACACCATCCCTACAGTGAAGTATGTGGTGGCAGCATCATGCTATAGTGATGCTTCTCATCAGCAGGGTCTGGGCATCTTGTTACAATTGAAGGAAGAATGGATGGAGCAAAATACAGGGAAATACTGCAAGAGAATCTGCTTCAGTCCGCTAAAAAACTGAAGCTTGGAAGGAAAGTCACCTTTCAGCAGGACAATGATCCCAAGCACAAGGCCAAAGCAACATTGGAGTGGCTCAAGAACAAAAAGGTGAATGTCCTACAGTGGCCCAGTCAAAGTCCTGATCTCAATCCCATTGAGAATCTGTGGCACTATTTGAAAATTGTGGTCCACAAGCATCGTCCAACCAACCTGAACAACCTGGAGCAAATCTGCCAAGAAGAATGGGACAAAATCACTCTGACACTGTGTGCAAAGCTGGTACATACTTACCCCAAAAGACTTAAATCTGTTATTGCAGGGAAAGGTGGCTCTACCAAATATTAATGTATGGGGGTTGAATACTTATGCAACCAAGATATTTCCGTTTTTTATTTTTCTTAAAAATATTTCCCAACATAAAACCAATGTCACCTTACAATAATTGATTCTGAGTTTCAGTGTTTTAACATAAAATATCGAACAGAACGAAATTTCAATGTACCATTTGTAATTCAGTAATATGAGAGAATTGGTCAGGGGTCTGAATACTTTTGCAAGCCACTATATACACATACACAGCTCTGGAAAAAATTAAGAGACCACTGCAAAATTATCAGTTTCTCTGGTTTTACTATTTATAGGTATGTGTTTGGGTAAAATGAACATTTTTGTTTTATTCTATAAACTACTGACAACATTTCTCCCAAATTCCAAATAAAAATAATGTCATTTAGAGCATTTATTTGCAGAAAATGACAACTGCTTAAAATAACAAAAAAGATGCAGTGTTATCAGACCTCGAATAATGCAAAGAAAATAAGTTCAGATTCATTTTTAAACAACACAATACTAATGTTTTAACTTAGGAAGAGTTCAGAAATCAATATTTGGTGGAATAACCCTGATTTTCAAGCACAGCTTTCATGTGTCTTGGCATGCTCTCCACCAGTCTTTCACATTGATGTTGGGCGACTTTATGCCACTGCTGGCGCAAAAATTCAAGCAGCTCGGCTTTGTTTGATGGCTTGTGACCATCCATCTTCCTCATGATCACATTCCAGAGGTATTCAATGGGGTTCAGGTCTGGAGATTGGGCTGGCCATGACAAGGTCTTGATATGGTGGTCCTGTATCCACACCTTGATTGACCTGGCTGTGTGGCATGGAGCACTGTCCTGCTGGAAAAAAAGTACAAGGTTGTCCTGGAAGAAAACTTGCTTCCTTCTGCTCTGACAATGTTCCCCAACTCTGAGGATTGGTTTTTCCAGCAGGACAATGCTCCATGCCACACAGCCAGGTCAATCAAGGTGTGGATGGAGGACCTCCAGATCAAGACCTTGTCATGGCCAGCCCAATCTCCAGACCTGAACCCCATTGAATACCTCTGGAATGTGATCATGAGGAAGATGGATGGTCACAAGCCATCAAACAAAGCCGAGCTGCTTGAATTTTTGCGCCAGGAGTGGCATAAAGTCACCCAACATCAATGTGAAAGACTGGTGGAGAGCATGCCAAGACACATGAAAGCTGTGCTTGAAAATCAGGGTTATTCCACCAAATATTGATTTCTGAACTCTTCCTAAGTTAAAACATTAGTATAGTGTTGTTTAAAAATGAATCTGAACTTATTTTCTTTGCATTATTCGAGGTCTGACAACACTGCATCTTTTTTGTTATTTTAAGCAGTTGTCATTTTCTGCAAATAAATGCTCTAAATGACAATATTTTTATTTGGAATTTGGGAGACATGTTGCCAGTAGTTTATAGAATAAAACAAAAATGTTCATTTTACCCAAACACATACCTATAAATAGTAAAACCAGAGAAACTGATAATTTTGCAGTGGTCTCTTAATTTTTTCCAGAGCTGTGTGTGTATATATATATATATATATATATATATAGATATATATATATATATATATATATATATATATATATATATATATATATAGTGTGAAAATTTGTAAGCATCCCATATTTATATATCGCTCCCCCACCCCCGGCCCTCAGAAACAAAAAGGTTGAGCATCCCTGCTATAGAGGGTCCTCTTAATCTCAGGCTTTGTTCATCTGTAGGTTAAGTGTTTACAAAGCAGTGCACAAAAGTAGGTATTGCAGTAAGATATTAAGAGAACATATGCATAAAATCAACAGGTAATCGAATTACATTAAAATGTTATTCAAAAGGTCTATAGGAGTCTATGATAAATGTTTGGAGGATTTCTGAAAATTCAAAGCAGTTCTATTGTTCATCATGTAGAGAAATTAAAAACAGGTGCACAGAGAGGCACCGCATTTTTAAGTACCTAAAAAAAATTCTTACTTCGGGGTCCCCTGTTTTTTTTTTTTTTTCATGGTTTTATTTGTACCATCAAATAAATATATTATATGTTTAGGTGACTAAAATGTAATTATATGTGAGCATTTATCACATAAAAAATAAGTGCCTGTTTTTTTCAAAGTGTGACCTATGTGTTTGTAACTAGATTCTATGAGACACGTAGAACTATCTGGGGAAGTCCAATATTTTATTTGAGACCTGCATTAGCTGTGCATGTTTTTGTAGACTGGGACTTCCACGTCTTATCAAAAGCACTGAGGAAGCAAAGCAAAAAGTGTTTTTGTCTGTTTAGCAAGTTTGGCATTTGCAAACAGTAAGCAGATATGACACATCTATAAAAGAGTATACTGTTGCAGTAATGCACATTGCTGCTCTAGATGTTTTTTGAAGAGGAACTGTTATTCATAATCATCACAGTTCAGATCAAGATGCACACGCTGTGGTGCTGCAACAAGAGTGACACAAGATATGGGAAGTTCTACTGAAGGGGAAGGCAAGTTTTATTTTTGCAATGAACTAATTATCACAGAATGATCAATTTAAATATTAAGTTTTTTTTTTTGTTTGCTTGCTTGTTTGTTTTTTTACCACAAGACAGAAACATTTCCAATAACTGCTCAGACTGAAATTGGCAGTTCAATTCTGATTTTATTTTCTATGGAAAAAACAATAACCGCTTCTGCCACTCACTGCACCAGATTCTCAAAGCAATTTACTAATTACTGCAGTTTCTTACTGAAAGAAAAAAGGACCAAATAGAATTCTGAAAGAAACAACTTACTGTAAAAACAATTTACAAGTGCCTAATAAAATGTTGTTTTATTTTTGATTTAGGCAACATAAAGGATGCTTTTTGCCATTCTGAAAAAAAGCTTATTAATTGCTAAATTAAGTAAAGAGCTTTGAAAATCTAGAATATTGTGTTTACAAGAAAATTAATCCAGCACTGTAATATAAGACATTGCATAATGTATAGACACAGTACCAGTTGTATAGCTGTTTATTTTAAGTACAGTACTCTCTGTTTATAAGAATCACTAATATTAGAATCAACCGCATATAGTGATCAAAACCACTCGGACAAAGTCATTCCTACACTAACCAATGTAAAATACTCTGCTTGTAAGAATCAAGCAATCCGCTTATAAGAATAATTTCGGGGCAAATGGGGGGACTACGTGTAATATGGTACTTGATCAAGTGCAATGATGTGTACAGCCAATAAAAACTCTTTTTGAATTTGAATTTGATCACATTTCGCATGATTAGGCACGTACGCAGTATGGATTGTGCAATGATGCAGAAACACTGCATTGTTTGTAATCAAACGTGACTGCGCCACTGCATTGTTAGTGAACATTTGTTTCAATAAAGTGAATACACATTCATTGAATACGTACCAAGTACAGCAGTGTTATTGTGTGTGATGCATGTAGAGGGAGTGAGATTGCGGTGTGGCTCGAGGAGGAGGGTGGGGATTGCATAATGAGAAACTGTGAGGTTTGCATCGCAACAGAAAGCAAGTAAGCCAGATGCTCAAATGCCTGAAAAGGTTTTGTATCTCATATTCAATGTAGCCAAACTGACTACAAAGGACGTGCATCATCACGTAGCCAGGAGGTCCTTGTAGAGAAGAAACCGACAATTGTTTTTCTTTAACCTTTATTTTATTTACCATCAGCATATTTTTTATTTGTGATAAACACAGCGGCAAAACCTGGCTGTTTGTTTAACTGTGCTCTCCTTGTTAACCAGATCGCTTTTTATTCGTAATGAGCCTATGGTTACATTTATTGGTTGCTGGCAGTTTCTTTAAAACTAATCACAATATGATCCCACAATCCCCCAGATCCAAGGTTGGACAGTTTGATGGAAAAAGCATTGAAACGCTCTTTTGATTTAGACACACTACTGCATTTACTGAGTTTCTAAATCTGCCTTTGCCTGTCTTTGAGCTGCTTTGAGCTTGTCTGGAGAATCCTAAGTGCCAGCATTCCATTCAAACTTATGGTAGGAGCTCAGTATTGGTGGAACAGAACCCAGAACCACTCCTTGTGACCGCACTCACCATAAGATAGTAAAGGAGAATGTAAAACAAATAGCTATTAAAATGACATTTGAAGCTACTGGGTCTTTAAATTTGCTGTGGGTAGTGGACAATATATTTAAGACTTCACATGAAATCTCTTGAGAAAAATAAAAAAAAGGAAACACGCCTCTGGTTTCTTTTTATAAATATATACTGGTTTGACACCCTTACTTTGACAGAGCCTGAATGTGGTCATGACAGTCACAGCTATAGTCTATAAAAGGACTGTGGGGGAAGGATGCTTGCAGAAAATGTAGGTATGTTGACTATAACTCTTTCAATGTTTTAAAGTGGAAAACCGTGTCATGCATGCAAAACTCTACTCAAAGCAGACTTTAAAAAACAAGTTAAAGGTGAGTAAATTGGACATGTTACTGCAGACACAATAGAAATGTACACGTTCATGAAGAAGGCTGTAAGCCCAGTGATATTATTTACTGTATACTATGTGAATTCCTATCTATTAGACAACCAGAGGAACCACATAGGCTATGTTATACAATATACATTTTCAAATGTCTTACTTGTTTAATGTTCTATTATGTGTGCATTGCATAATTGTCTGGTTATGTGTGTCAAAGCGGTTTGCAGTGTGCAGGTGTCGTGGTGATACGGTGCTCTGGAATAATATACACAAGACAGTTCACGGTAAAACAGTTCTTTATTTGGCTGGGTTGTGTGCTGGCAACACTTCAATAAAAAGCATGGGCTCTACACAGCAATGTATATTGCTCCATGCAAAACAATGGGTTGTCCCAAAATAATACAACACAATATACATCAACATAGACCCAACACGGTCACAAATCCACAGTGAGTGCTCTTAGAGTAGGTGGTCATATACAGGTAATGTGCACAGAAGGGATGTGAAGTCCAAGTTTGTTAACTGGCCCCTTAGCAAAAGTTCCTGGATAGATTAGCCATCTAACATGACAAATACAACAATTACTAGACAGGACAAACAAAAAAAAACACTCACGGTTGGTACACAAGCTTTTTCCTCGTAGGTCTTTGCATAACAATAACACAAGGAACAGATTGCTTGGCCACATCCCCTGATATGACTTCTGGTATGGTGACTGCGCCCCCTTCTTGGATGGCCGGCTTCCGACTGACCCTGAAATGAATTGCCAAACCATTCAGACCGAGGCACACTGTTCCTGTTACACAGTGCCCTCACAGGTTGGGAGGGAGACTAGAATTCATTCTCTCGCTGTCACAGTATGTTTCTGCTTAGATTTTTATTTACCAGTCCTTTCATGTTCTGGATCTGGTACAGGGGTAGAATATCAAACAGGTAAAACAGTAAAGTGTGCTTCATCTATCACATAACAATAACTGAGACTCCCTGTGTTACTGATTAGAGTAACATAACTCTGTTCCCAAGAAACCTGGTTTACCCCCATCAGGAAATTATATTTCCATAGCTAAGGATTTTGATATGTTAAAATTCTGGCTACATTTTGGTTACCGCTGGCATAAACGAGATCCCAGTATTTGAACTGATTGTACAAATAGAATACGACTTGTCATTTAGGTACAGTACATGAGTTAATGTTAAAGAAGTCATTTTCATTTATTTTTACATTACCCTTTTAAGGTATTTGCAACCCTTCAGGGAGCTGTTTTATCATTGTACTCTAAATCAGTCCATGTAAATGTGGAATGCAGTAGATGGGACTGCCATTAAAAGGCCACAGTTTCAGGTGATTTAAATGGAAGGAGGAAGGAGGCTCAGTGCTGGAATCTCCAGACAAGCTCAAAGCATCTCAAGGCAGATTTCAAGAAAAATGATAACTCCACAATGGAGGAAGAGAACCCACTCAGAATGATGGCAGACTATACAGTAGAAAGGGGAATGCACATTTCTTTTTAAATGGCATTTTAAACTACTTATTCTTTAAACAGTGTTAACACCAGTTGTAAAAATGTCCCGCCTTGTTTCCTGATTTGATCGTGATGTTATAGAAATTGAGAGAGAAGCTGCAGGGTGTAAAACGTTCGCGCCACGCCCACAATGTGCGCCGAAGGATTTGGTCGGGAGCAAATAATTTCTATTGTCATAGAACAATAACACAGTGTAACAAATTTTTTTTTTTTTTTTTTTTTTTTTTTTTTTCCTGGGTAGTAAGTGTTATTTCCTAATTGCTTATGCCTCAAAAGTATAGAAAATGGCTATTATTCCCCACAAACTTTGCTTTTGTGACCAGGACAGTGATATTTCAAAATATCACTATTTCCAATGGGAAAATGGGAAAATGTGTGTCTTTTCATTCACATAAAGTCAGAAAAAAACAACATATGAATCCAAATTAACATGTATTTATACTAAAGTAATACAAAGATGACTACCAAAGATTTAGAAGTGAGTAGTTTTTCGATATTTACAATTATACTGTATTTACAGTATAATTGTAAATCTCGAAAAACTACTCACTTCTAAATCTTTTGTAGTACATGTTACATGTTAATTTGGATTCATATGTTGTTTTTTTCTGACTTTATGTGAACAAAAAGACACACATTTGTCCGTTTTCCCATTGGAAATAGTGATATTTTGAAATATCACTGTCCTGGTCACAAAAGCAAAGTTTGTGGGGAATAATAGCCATTTTCTATACTTTTGAGGCATAAGCAATTAGGAAATAACACTTACTACACAGGAACAAAAATCGTGTTACATAGTGTAATTAGACATGGGCAGGAAATGAAAGCCTTATGTTTTTGTAAATTGTCACTAATTTGCCCCATTGCCGCTGTACTTTATGCACCCAGAGCAGGTCAAACATCAGAAATTTCAATCCAGCAATATCATTCGGGCAGTGTGTGATGCATGACGCAACCTCCATTGAGATGTGATGGTCACATCAGGCAGTGTGTTCGGGGCTTAACTCTTGATTGATTGATTTATTTATTTATTTTTTTAAGCCTGTTTCATGTCTGAAATAATAAAAAAAAAAAATGTTATTCCAAAGGTGATTCGCTGCTGTTGTAACTATGCTGATATGCTCTTTACAACCCACAATAATGCTCACACAGCCCCCCCATCCCACATCTCTACACCTCTGCCAGTGTGCAGTTGTGTTTTGATATGCCTTGTGAGTTTGTGGTGTGAGAGTAAACCATAGCATTCTCTTGACAGCCTTGTGGTTAGATTTGTACTAAAAGAAACTTGTCATTCTAGCTTTAGAACATAACTCATATTGATACTGTCATTATTGGATGGCAGTGTTATTTGTATACAGTATACAGTTCCACACGCAAGTTCATAACCCCTCAGCTCCACGCTAGTACCACTGGAAGCACACCCTGTCACTTTTTACTCTAGATCTAATCCCAGACAATGCAAAATTGAAGAATAACATCAGTTCAGTTAGGACTATGTGGTACTTTAGCCTCACCAAAGTGGCCAAAAGCAATGCTTGAATGCATGACAAATGCAACTTCAAAAATCCAAAATCCGCAGATACTAAAATGTTTTGCTTGATTCTTGTAGATCTCAACGACATATATTTTTGGGTGATTTTTTGGAGGCCCCTCCACCTAAACTTGGTAGAAATACCAAACGTTATAATTTCGGGGTGGGGGGGATATGACCAGTGAGGGGACTTGAAACCAAAAGTGTTTCACAAAATTTGGAAGAGTAGTTCCTAAGGTCCTTAAAGCAATACTAACATTTTAGGACCCGCATCCCCTACAGGGTAAAGGGTTGGGCTGAAGTTCGAATGAAATTCACTGGACTGTAAGGCATAGAGAAGAACTTCATGCAGCCTTGTTCACGCATTAAGTGCCGTGTTCAGAGTTCAAAAACTCTGCTTGTTAAATCTTTGGCACCTTTCTATTTCTCGGCGCTCTCAAAGATCTTATCATCATGGTGAATCTCTTGTGGTTTCTAAAAAAAGAGGGAGTTGGAACAAATTTGTTAGTTTTTCATTTAACTTACTGTAAACTAGCATGGTGGTTTTTGACAAATTATACAAAAATTTACTTTTTAAATGAAATTTAAAAAAATATGTAGATAATTGATCAATTGGCTTTGCAGTGACCCCATGTTCTGAGCACAGATGAGAACACCACAGGTCACAAGCAGTGAGTGATCTGTTGGAGTAAACCACAGAGTCAGCAGTCACTCTGTAATGTGTCGCAGGGATAATGGGCTCTGCTCAATCGAAACAGCAGCGGCTCTCATACTGATTTCAACCATTCAAATGTGTAACTCCTGATTTTGAATCTGTTCAGCCATAGCAATGGTGAAGTTAAAATACAAATTAATAACACCTGCTTACTATGCCTATGTATGTAGTTATTAACCCCCTGACATAAAGAATGGAGCGGTTGTTCAAACAGTTTCTTCTTAAAATACATTTGAGAGTGACTGAAGTATCGCAAAGAAAGTAACAATTTGGAGGACTAGATCCAACCACAGTAAATGTTAAACTTGTTTTTTACACACTAGGCTAAGAAAGTTACCATCATTTGTATTTGTGGGACACACATGTCCCTTGTACCTAAAAGGGTTAAAGAAATGTTATATTGAGTTTAGTTCCCGTATATTGTTGATTCCAGTTCTGTGTATCAGTAGAGCACAGAGCTGTGATTGTGTCCTGTTTCTGTTTCTGTAAGGGACACTCGAGTGTAGTAGAAAATTCCTTCCACACAGCCAGAGTTCACTGTGCTGCTACATTTTGTTTTGTAACTATTGTAGTACAGCTCAAATATCAGTCTATAAACTGTTCTATTCACAGATATTTTCTTTATTTTGTACACGTGTTATAAGAAGCTTATCCTGTAACTTTCACAACTGCAAAAGATAAACCAGATCATGCAATGCAACCATCGACTGTGTTGGCCTCCATTATTGAACATGCCACCACACCTGGTGAAACTAACCCACAGCCTGACGCAAATACAAACCTTCCTGAATCTTCACGTTTTTGCAAATGAACTAAATAGTCAAATATACGCTGTCAGAGGTTTGATTTGCGTAACCTCTGGTCCTTTATTGATTATTTAAGCAGTGGTTCTGTTCAATTGTCCGCTGCTGATCAATTTTACAGACCCCAATCAACGACTCACCACTATATCCTGAAGAATCCCAAGGAGAGCCAGACAACAGCATATCAAAACTGGCAACACAGTGGATTTGCACTGTGGTGCTGATACAGTAGCAGGCTGGTACTGATTGATTACTTTGGCAGTTTGTTTGTTGAAATATAAATGAACAACATATTTTTCACAAGATAAAACCAATGAGAGACTTATTTTTGTGTGGGAATATATTCTGACTCATATTGTTATTTTATATATTATATGTTTCTTACCTTGTTTCTTAAGCTGTTTTTGTTTGGCTGAGAGTTTGGTTATGTTTGTGTAAACTGCTATAGAAAATGCTGCACTCATAGTTATGTCTGCACAGGTTACACTGCTATGCTTCGGAGAGAACTTGGTACTTCCCATTTACTTAATTTTTTTTACTGACTCAATTCGAAAAGTGTCTATACAAATCGCTTTAATTCAGTGGAAACCCCACTGGAACTAATATGTCATTTTAATCAAGTGTTGAAAGATCTGACATTGAATCTAATATTAGCTGTGCTAACTCAATGTTTTAGTGTAAAACTCGAATAAATATATTAGAAAATAAAAAAAAAACAAATGTGTAACATTAGTGCAAACTGAACCCATGTCACGGTCAGCATTGTCTGTCTCAAGAAGTCGGCAGCACTCAGCAAATCTGTATTTGCAGACACTCTCCAGTCGCCATGATTTCCAATTTTACTTATTTTTTATTTTTAAGTGTACTTTGTGTCTGAAATTAAAAATATGTTATCTTGAAGGTGATTGGCTACTCTTGTAATCACGCTGCATGACTGTAAAATGACCAGCTCCTACGTAGAGAATGCATAATATATTTACATTTATTTAGAACACGTAGTATTATGTATTCTGATTGGTCCAAATCAGTATGTATAATAAATATTTGAAACGCATACTAAATAATATGTTTTTATCCTGGATGGCCTTCCATGGCTGTCCAGATCTTTTTCAGGTAGCTGGTGATTCTCTTGTTTCTTCCACTGAACACACATGCGTGTATTTTCATTTAATTGCTCTTTTAAAAACATTTGTTTAAATTCGTTGTGATCTTTTTATTCGAATTGTTCATATTTTTGTTTTGAATGTAACCTATTACTGTCCACTTTATAGTGCTTGTTTTAATTAGTAATTTATATGGAGGCTGTTGACATAAAGCGGCCCGGGCAGGCACTGCACACTGAAAACAGTGATGGCGTAGGAAGGAGTCCAGTATGAAAAATATTAATCACGTTCATACGTATCAACATAGCTAATACCAGGATTTTTTTTTTTTCTTCAGTTTAGGGGTGTGTGTGTGTGTGCGAGTGTGTATATGTGTGTTCATATATACAGTACACCCTCACTATAACAAAACTTTGGTTATAACGAACCTGGCCCCTGGACCCCAAATACAAAAAAAGATAATATATACACACACTGTCAACATTTCGGTATAGCAGTGAAGTCCAGTCTTTTGTCTTAATAAAGAAGTGGACGCTGTATACTATGCCTCCAAAAGGGAATTAATTGTATGTTCCAACAAAGTTGGAAACTATATTGTTTGTTTTGAAAACAGGAGTAATGCAGGCATCCTGTAGTGAATATACGTTGTCAAAAAGCACTGTTTTTTGGCTTGCTCAGCAACCATACGGCAAAACATAACTGATTAAAGAACAAAAAAAAAACTGGATGATCAGATGTCAAATTTATGTCGGGTTGATTTGGAATAAAAGACCAGTTTGGGATTCTTGCATGTTGGATTAAGATTTGGTGCACTTTGAAAAGATTCATGTCAGGTGATTTTGAATAAAAGTTCAGATACATGAGACGAACAGGTACATGTAATTCTACTTTTTATTCACAATCTCATCTCATTAACTTCAACAGTTTATTGTTCATTTTGATTGTCCTTTTGCTGTAACAAACCCCTCGATATAACGAACAAAAGGCTTGGACCCCAACAGGTTCATTATAGCAAGGGTGTACTGTGTGTGTGTGTGTGTGTGTGTGTGTGTGTGTGTGTGTGTGTATATATATATATATATATATATATATATATATATATATATATATATATAATATAAATATATAAATAGTAGACAAAAACTATTCAAATCTATATAAATATTTATCAGTTATCTGCACGTGCATAACGGTGAAACAATTTGGGTCCTTACTGACCTGTTAACCTTAGTGTCACAAGTACTTCAACCGATATTAAATCGAGTTCCAAACCAGGTAGTAGTTATTACGTGTTACGACAACCGGGAGCTATTGGCAGATGAAGTTACTAAATAAGGTGTCCCGTGTTGCCCAGGGCTATTGTCAGAGACCTTTAGCAGTGCTGCGGGAAACCAGCCACTCAGGAAGAGACAGAGCATGTCACAGCTGAGGGTTTTAATAATTGGTCTTCTGAGAGCGGCTTTCTCCATATCCCCAGGCTTGATGGGGAGGAGGGAGAGGAGCTATTAAAACAGAAGTGGTACTGCCAGTCTTCACATCAGTTTAATAAAACCGACGTCATGATGAACCTACATTTATCAAACCCGAAGGACTAAACCAGTGTTCCTCTCTTTTGTTGTGAGGAGCTCGGAGCAATCAAGACCCTGACCTCTGCTGTGTGTATTGTGGTGTGTGTTAATCTCTCTGCCTCACAATGAAAGGGCCCAGTAGCACCTGCTGGGCATGCCCAGTTGCAGGCAGGGAGGGTGGGAGTGTCTTCACTGCAGACTTGCACAGGCTTAGGGGAAGAGCCGCACAATAGCAGCAATTGTAATTGCAGCAGG
Source organism: Polyodon spathula (assembly GCF_017654505.1). NCBI lineage: Eukaryota > Metazoa > Chordata > Actinopteri > Acipenseriformes > Polyodontidae > Polyodon > Polyodon spathula. The sequence goes on along the minus strand of NC_054540.1, from coordinate 36,925,694 downwards.
AGCAGAGACAGCAGCAGGAGCAGAGACAGCAGCAGCAGCAGAGCTCAGCCCTAGACATGGTTTCTGCTGAAAGTACCATATGCTCGCTGTCTGCTGGAATGTGATTATCCTTGCAGTGCTGGGTGTCTGGAGGAAAGCAGGGTAGCTCATGCTGAGACCAGTTGTCTGCTCTGGGATTCTCTAGAATAAGGGTTGAAGTTGTGCTGGCTCAAGGAGACACAGGGCACAGGGATTTCACAGCACTCGCTGGAGTGCTGCTTACGTGAGGTCAGTGCTGCCTTTTTGGAAAGTGATTTTACTGGATACTGGTTCACACTTTTATTATACCGGTTCTTGTAGGCTGTCTTAATACACGGGGATCGGAAATGGTCAGAGGCTAGTATGACTACAAAAGTGCTGTAGAAAGATTTTTTTTAAAGTTTAAATGAATATGGTAGAGAAGCTAAACCATATTCTCTTTTTTAATGGGGGCTGATGCTGATGTTTTTGCCGTAGCAGTAAGGGCTTTGCTTTGTTTAAAAATCACTTCTTCTATATATATACTGCGTGTTTGTTCAGTATGTGGCCCTTTCCGCATTCACTGCTTTGAGCCCATATATCTTCAGTGTGTTGTGTTGCTTGATCAAGGTATTTAAATCAGTTTTCCCTTTCCTCCTGTCAGGCTGCTAATGTCTGAGGGGCCACTGTGTCTTTGCAGGGTACAGCAGGTCACAATCCCGAGCATTCGCCTGCTTTCTTAACAGCCAAAAAACAGAAGCCGCTTATCAATGTCTCAACTGCTTGAGCTTTGCACAACCTGCGGTGATAATGAAGCAGTGTATTCCAGGCGTTTGGCATTTGTGTTTGGCATGACTGGCAATCATTAACACTGGATATATTCACGCTTCGCATTGAAAACTGCTGGAAAACAGAAAGAGGCTTTTTTTTTTTTTTTTTTTTTTTTTTTTTAAAGAATTTCACCACATGCTTAATGAAATACCTTTCGTACCAATTGTACAGTGAAACTCTTGTGTTTCTGCTAATGAGCTGCATTTTTATACTGGGCTTTATTACCAGCTTCCAGCAGTCAGCTGGCTGTTAATCTGTGCTAACACCATTGGATGTTTTAATACGACTTGCATTGCACTGCAGTTTTTGTCCAACATTATGATGCAGCAGGGGTTCTTCGAGCTGAAACGGTTATAAAGCACACCTATGTTTTGACATGTGCACAGACAATTAATTTTAGAGCCAGGAAAATTTCTAATAATTAATTATTGAAGGCTGTAAATAAATACAGTATGTGAGGCAACTGTCCAGTGTCATGCCACTTTGGCAGGGACAATTTTAATAAATACATTTAAATAGAAAAACCCATTTGAGTGACAGTATCGTTCAGTGATGATGAACATGTTTCCGTGATCTGTTGACTTTTGCTGCAATGCAAAAAATTCTGGTTGTTCATTGTTGAACACTGGCAAAGCCAAATGATAACTTTTCTATAAACTGAATGATCCATAACTATAACACAATCAAACATTCTATATGTAGAAATAGTACATTGAAACCAACTGAATCACAAAGAAAGGATGTGATATAGAATCATAAAGTGTTAGTCACAGAACCCACAGCTATGATCTTTGTATAGGGTTAAAAATAGTGCAACTATGCTAAAGAGAACTTTCTACAGTGAGAGAAATTAGACAGTGATGAGTCAGAAAGTCTCAAAACCAGCAAGCCTTGCGTTTTTTATTAAAAGGAAGAGAATCTGACTTGCAGGGTTTTGTACAATCATATAGATGCTGTACAGTTCTAATCCTGTAATGATTTAGAGAGTTTTAAATCCCATCAGTGTGTAGTTGAGACACTTCATCCTGTTATGTAGTTCCAGGGATGGAAATAAGACTCCAATTGCATAGCAGTTTGCTCCATTCCTGGTTTTAATAAGTTTAATAAGACCTGCAGAAATTGTTATCTATAGACAGGGGCTAATCAAGCTGGTATTAAAAACTAGGGTGGATGAATCTGCTATGTAACTGGAGTCTTGTTTGCATCCCTGAAGTTCTCATACAAGTGCATAGATAGATAGTGTAAGATCACAGACTACAAGCATGTTCAGTTATTCAGAAAGGTCTTTCCCAGCTTCATCACACACTTTTGCCCCTGTAAAAATACAGTCAGTATGGGTAATTTAGCAAAAATACAATGGAATTATACTACAGAAGGTAGAAGGACGAAAAGCTCAGTCATTGTTGCCATGGACAGGGCTGTCTTGTTTATTCGCACTGTTGTTAGTCTTCGGTCCTGAGAAATATAGGTGTCTCACACTTAACCTATTTCATGCAACTGAGTCAATGAAGGTAGATGATAGCAGCCCTCAATTATTAAAGTCCATCCCACAGATACTCAGTTGGATTGAGATCCAGGGATTGTGAGGGCCAATCACAGACAATGCCAGAATACAGCACGAGTTGCATTATCATCTTGAAGGTGTGCCTGTCCATTAGGGTAGACATCTCAGCATTCCGAGGGGGACTTCAGCAGCTGTGGTCCAGGTATCCACTGGACAGTGTTTTTGTTAAGATGGGGGCACTCAATGAGAAGACAATGGTGGGTGTAATGCGGATGCAGTTTTTCAGGTAGCTTATGAAGTTGTCAGCATAACTTTAGGATTTTAGGTATATTGAAAATATACAGCTTTGTTATTACCTTTCTGATAGGGACTGAGTGCAAACATTTTTATTATTAATTGCATGTGGTGTTAATTACAGCTTTAATATGGCAGTGCTGGTAATTTTATGCGCATTTGCCCTGACAGTAATTGACCAGGCCTGCAGCTGTCTGGCAGTGGCCCAGCAGGACTTCTGTTTTAATTACACAAGCAGCAGCAGAAGGAGCTGCAACAGCTAATTGTGTACACAAAGAGTATGCACCAGACCAGTCTGCACAGAACATAGGAAGCTGCGTTTCATCAATGGTAAACACTGTAAGAAATGTTTCGGCTAGTACTTCTTTGGTCTACTATAGGCACAAGCTGATTGGTTATGTGATTGAGCGGTTTGGATTTTCAGATGGTTTTCATCAATGATTTTAGGTGGGTTGGATCAAGTTTTATATATGTTGAGGTAAAACATTTAGGTTATTGCCTATTTGTTTAGTTGGCTTATTGTTTTTTTAACTGGTAAGTAGCTTCAAAACATTTATATTTCCTGTCCATTTACAGTCATTTTTGGGGCATTCTGTTGCATCAAATTTGAATTTAAATCATTTTTCCACCTGATGTTATCTTTGCCTGTAGAATCCTAGTTGCTGGCTCATTTTGATATCTTCCTGATTCCGAAGAAATCACATGGTGCAGTGACTTTTCATCTATTGAAACATGGGTGCTAACCTTGAACTTGCTTACAGAGCAACTCTTTAGTCAGGGCTGTAGCTTTCCACATTCTTTCAATTGTTAGGCCTGCAGCCTCAATAAAAGGGTGTATTGACGATGTTCTGAATGAATTTCATTACAGAAGAGTGTGTGGTGTAAATGTGAGTGTTGAAATATTTACTTCTACTCTGTACTCTACTGCCTGTATGCCCTTGGTGGTCCTTAGCAATTTGCTGAGCCAACAGAATTGCTGAACACACAGTAAAATACAATGGTTGAGATCCTGTAATTAGATTTTATAGAACCTGAACATGTTGCATTAAAGAGACAGGTTTGTCTTTCAGAAAGTAAAATTTCAGCGTCATTCTTTTGCCGAGTCCTAGGCAAGACTTTCAAATCCATTGTTAGTGTACAGTAGCAACATTGTTACTCATTCCCTTGTGCTGAAAATATTTGAGGTACTGTATTTCCTTGTTTTTTAACTTAAGTGAAGGGGAAGTAAGTTTGTCTGATATATACAAATGTGGTAGAGGGGTGCTCTGAACAGGATGGCTTTGCAGGGGTGGCATCAGACCAGAAGAAGGACGAAGAACAACAAAGGTAGGGCGGTGAATCTGTGACACTATGGCGTCCATGGTTTTATTGTAAATAATAATACCAAACAAAAAGATCTAATCAAAGCACACAAAACAGGACATGGCACTTGAGGCCAAAATAAAAAGGTAATCAAAACGGACAACACTAAACAATACAGTGGACGAACAGACAAACAAGTACCGGGCTGGCACTTCCAGCACGCTGTAGCAATTGTTATCTCAAAACCCCAAAAACTCCTCTCTCTCACCCGTTCTCCACTCACGAACACACAACTCCGAGTGAGTGAAAACATGTATATTTTATATGCAGCTGTACAAAGACTTGATTGCTAATCAATCATTCAATTGGAGTCTCGGTACAACTGCACATGAATTAAGTGTAATTCCCCGTGTTCACATATTACATTTTTACCTGCACGTGAAGTGTTGTGCAATCCTCGTGCCTAAATACAAATGTACATTTTAAACATTTGTGCTCGTAACCCATATTTATATCCCATGTATTTTATGCATAAACACCAAAATTAACACACTACATGCAACATAAAACACTTATAAAGATAAAGGGGCGAAACACTGCCACAGATGCAGATCCGTTTGCCTGTCTGTCTGCCAGCCTGTTTATCTGTCTGCCTGTCTACCTGTCTCTCCTTTTGTCTGACCGTCTGTCTGGCACACTGAACACTATAAATGTCTTGATTTTACATCAATCTCAAACAAACGTTTATCTTACACTCATATCCTCCTATAGACTTTTCAGAGTGCGTCTGTCTGTAATGTGCTAAATACAGATATGTTTAATACAGATATGTTTTACTTTCATGTACTGTGCGATTACGAGGACCCTCTGTTTGTGCGTGAATGGGTTTCCTTCTCATTCTTTCTTACTCTTTCATGTACTGTGCGATTACGAGGACCCTCTGTTTGTGTATGCATGGGTTTCCTTCTCATTCTTTCTTACTCTTTCATGTACTGTGCGATTACGAGGACCCTCTGTTTGTGTGTGCATGGGTTTCCTTCTCATTCTTTCTTACTCTTTCAGGTACTGTTTTTCTGCTGTTTTGATTATTGTGCAGCTGACCAGATTTACAGTTGCTGGCACAATTAAGGGTGGGGTCTTGAGCCTAGGTGGGCTGGCCTAGAATTTAGATACAGACAGTGAGGCCTATTCAACTCGTCTGAAAATTGTGAAAATATCTCTGACGGAGTTGTTATGCAGTTGATTTATTAAAACTAAGTGTCGTACTTTGAGTATACTATACAAAGAAAATCATTCACAATGATTGCAAAACAAAGCACTGTAATAAAATATTTTTTTATATTCAAAACAGTATTCCAAAAACAGTTCTTCCTGTGCTCTTTTTTTAAAATCTGCAACTGAATCCGTTCTGTCTTGCTAAGAGCTGAATTGACTGTTTTAGACCTGTAATACTGTGTATTGATCAGTTTGCATCTATACCGTTCAGTTGGTAGCAGCATGTGTAAATGACACATGCCAGAGGTCCATCGGTAAATAGAGGGAATCGTATCTCACAGGATTGAATATGGTAGGTTCTATTGTACTGTGAATGAAGAAAAACAGTGCAATGCATGACCGTGGTGCAAAGAGACGGAGAACTAGGATATCCACCTGCACTGAAAGAGGAGGACTTTTATTTTAAAACAAGTCATTTGTAAATTTAAAAGAGAGTTGATTGTGTGTCAAGGTTATCAAACACAGCATGTGAGTCTCTCTTCGGTACTTCTGGAACAACTGGAGGCTTGTTGTGAAAGGCACAGCCCAGGCTAGGTTAAGTATTAACAATATAAATTCAGTTAACTTCCTTGTAAATTAAAAAATATCTTTTGAACTGGCATTTCATACAAGTGTCTTTTCCATTCATGTAATAACTACAAATGAAGACGTGTGGGGGTACCATGTAAAAATTACAGCCAGTGGCACTGGAACAATTTTTAAAGTGGGGGTGCTGAAAGCCATTGAACAAAACTGTAACCCCTGTATATGATGGAGGCCATGCAAAGCCAAGGGGGTGCTACCGCACCCCCAGCACCCCTAGCTCCAGCACCCATGATTACAGCTTGACTGTTTTTCAAGTAAAATATTAAACTGTAATATTTGCCTCAGTATTGAGTAAAATTACAAAAAGAATCGTTCCCCTTCTTATACTGCAATAGAGAGAAACATTTAAATGTTTACAGAGGTTGTGTAATAATTGCCAAATATATGACTGAGCGGGCCTGAGAGACTAAGGTACTGCAGGTTCATTCTTATACTTTCAATACATTTTTCCCATGATTTAAAACCGCAAGAGCTGGTGTTACTCCATTAACTCATCATGAATTAATACTCAGAGATTTGGTAAAATGTAGCTATTGATTTTCTTTGCCTATATATATATATATATATATATATATATATATATATATATATATATATATAATATTTATTTTATTTATTTTTTTCTTTTTCTTTTCATTGAAGGGCAGTCTTTCTGGAGTTAGGTCATGGATATTTGTGTTGTGCTAGGTTTGTTTATGTGTTTCTCTGTACTGTGTGGCAGGTGATTTGTTTAAAGCATTGCTGTGGAAATTGACCTCCCTTGTTAAATACCACACAGTACCACACACTTTGAAATAGAAGAAACAGCAGCCAGCTGGGACAATGCTGCTAATGATAGTAGAGGGAAAGAAATACAGTGTAAAGCCTTAGTGGTGCTCAGTTACTGAGTCGTGCTTATTACCAGGAATAATTTGATGAAAGGTACAAAGATTATGTTAACCGCAGCTAGACGTTAAGGAAGTCAGTATGTACCTTTATAAAACCGTAGCAAAGTGTGATAAAGCACTGTGAAAACATGGCAAACTAGAATTGGTAAGCACTGTAAACCTCAAAGATGTAAAGTAAAGCTTATTAAAAAAAAAAAAAAAAAAAATTAAGAAAAAGAAAGCCTGCTAAATTACTGTACAGATTTACCATGTAAAGAGTGGGTTCTCTATTTCCATACAGGGGGAAAAATGTTTCACTGTCTTTGAAACCCTGTTTTGGGGGGGAAGCCAGCATAATTAAAAATGAAAATCCGCCCCCACAAAGACAAACTCCATTGTTTGTTTGTTTGTTTGTTTGTTTATTTATTTATTTATTTATTTATTTATTTATTATTTGTTGTGTAATCATCAGGAACATTTCTACTGCTTTATGTACCATAGGCAAGGTTTTGCAATGCCGTGACTCCTCCAGCAAAGTTGTCTCCATTTGCTTATATTTGAATGTTTTATTTGGTTGAATATTTGAATGGCTATATTTTAGAGCCCCAACGGCATTTTCTTTTTCAACATGCTCTTGTTGTAGAAACACACAATGATTCGACAGTAATTGCAACTGTAGTTCTCCACGGGACTGAATTTTTGACTTGATTACAGATAATAATAATAATAATAATAATAATAATAATAATATAATCTTTATTTTTATATAGTGCCTTTCAAAGTGGACCAGCATCACAAAGCGATTTGCAAGATATGAGACTAGGGTGTGTGAACTATGCATCACTTACAAGAACGTCTCACCCGAAAGAGGGAGCACAAGAAGGTTAAGTGACTTGTCATTGGTTGAGCTGGGATTTCAGCCGGGTACCTCCTGGTTACAAGCCCATTTCTTATTTACTTGCCTGTTTTTTCATTACTTGCAATCTCATATAGCTGTTACAGTCCTCAGCTTTTCCTTTACAAACTTGGTTGTTAAGTGATCTGTGGATATTTATACAGCCGGGTAGCTGTAAAATCAAATTGAAGGAAAAAATGTGTTTTGATAGGAAATCTGGTAAACCAGGTGACAGAACATATGGGCTTAGCCTCCATTTACTGACACAGTGCTGTACAAAGGCTTTGCTGCATGGACTATTCTGGGTTTTCAAAGCAACCTCTTATTCAAATTTGATCGCTTATTTAAAATGGGTGTGCCACCCCTAAAGCACTTACCTGCTGTGTGGAACAGTTTCCAATACAGATGAGTGCTCCACTGACCTACAGTACCATGAAAAAGTATTTGCCCCTCGTCTGATATTCTGCATTTTTGACACTGAATGTTATCAGGTCTTCAAAATCTATCAGGTCACCAAAATCTAATATGAAATAATAGGGACCCTGAGTGAAAAAATAACACAATTTTGATACTTATTTCATTCATTTGTTAAAGAAAGTTATCCAACACCCAGTGCCCCTGTGTGAAAAAGTAATTGCCCCCTTAGACTCAGTAACTGATTACGCCACCTTTAGTGTGTAACTGCAACCAAACGCTTCCTGTAGTTATTGATCAGTTTCTGTCAGCGCTGTGGAGGAATTTTGGCCCACTCCTTCATGTAGAACTGCTTCAACTCAGTGACATTTGTAGGTTTGAGCATAAACTGCTTGTTTCAAGTCCTGCCACAACATCTCAATGGGGTTTAGGTCTGGACTTTGACTAGGCCATTCCAAAACTTTAAATTTCTTGTTCTTCAGCCGCTCTGATGTAGACTTGCTTGTGTGTTTTGGATCATTTTCTTGCTGCATGACCCACCTGCGCTTCAGCTTCAGCTCAAGAACGGATGGCCTGACATTCTCCTGTAGAATTCTCTGATACAGAGCAGAATTCATAGTTTGTTCAATGATGGCAAGTCATCCAGGTCCTGATGCAGCAAAGCTTCTCCAAATCCTAACACTACCACCACCATGCTTGACCATTAGTATGAGGTTCTTACTGTGGAATGCAGTGCTTGGTTTTTGCCAGACATGATGGGGGTCCATGTTGGTCCATAGAACATTGTTCTAGAACTCTTGGTGATCATCCAGGTGCTTTTTTTTACAAACTTGAGACGAGCATTCATGTTCTTCTTAGTGAGCAGTGGCTTCCGCCTTGCTACTCTGCCATGAATCCCATTTTTGCCCAGTATGTTTCTGATGGTGGAGTCATGAACGCTGACCTTAGCCGAGGCGAGAGAGGCCTGCAGATCCTGGATGTTGTTCTAGGGTTCTTTGTGACTTCCCGTATGATTTTACAACTTGCTTTTGGAGAGATTTTGGCAGGATGGCCACTCCTGGGAAGATTCCCTACTGTCCCAAACTTTCTTCATTTGGACAATATGGCTCTGACTCGAGCTTGATTAGCCATAGTGTATAGGTAACAAGCTCAGATGAGTCTTATTAAACCTATAGTAAAACTAGAAATGGATCAAACTGCTATGCAATGGGAGTCATATTTCCAGCCGTGGCAAACAAAACCTGCCATTGTAATAGAAATACAAAAAAATAAACTCTACACACGATTACTTTTACCTAATTGTTTACTGATTTTGTTTTTGTTTTGTGTGGGGTTTTTCTTCAGAAGAGAAAGGCAAACAGCACTGTTTCAGCTCGCATCCCCAGATCCCCGATGAAGGAGCCTGTGTGGTTTTGAAAGTCTCTCAAACAAAAGGTATCCAAATCTACCACTTTCTGTGTTGAAATAAAATTGTGTAAATTGTATTGTGCTGTAAGAAAATCGAAATCAGGACAACACTCCAATAGACATTAACCAGCCTGCATAAAATGGATGACTTGGTTAAGGAGTATAGCGGGGTTCTGAAAAATGCAGCATTACACGTCCCCATGTGTTGCTACAACTGTTCAAATACATTGTTAACATCCTGACAACTTTTTACACTTAGAACTTTAAAGTCTGTTCCAAAGCTCTTTTCAAAATGTTTCACTGTACAAATGACCATACCGCCTTATAGCTGGGTTTGTGGTATAAAGGGCTTCCTTATAACAAAATGTTTTTGTCTGAAACATCCTGAAAAAAGTGTACATCCAAAAGAGAAACTTTAGTGTGTGTGTGTGTGTGTCTATTTGAAAACCATGAATTAGTTAACCTTTTACAGTAAAATATAGTAATTGTACCAATTCATTAACAGGGCCTAACTTTGAATTAACCAAATGCATTAATTGTCAAATCATGAACCATACATAGATGGAGCACTGTAATGTATATTGAGCATTTTAAATGATTTGTTCATGGTAAACGTAATTAGGAAATTTATAAGCGGAATCCCATTCTGCCCGGCAATATAATTCTGTTTGTTTCATGCAGAGGTTCTGTTATGCTTTTCATCTATCTAGATCCTGATCAGTAAAGCAATTGATTTCATACAGTATACCTGCAAGCTTACCAGCAGTGCTGTGGTGCAGAACTGGCAAAGTGGTGAGTGGATACAGGTCAGTGCAGTGCAGTGCAAGTACAAATCACACAGACAATTACGAACAGGTGCAAGGGTGTCTGTTGAAATGGCTACAATGTCCAGAGCCTTATGGCGAACACCTGTAAATAATAAATGATGGAAGTGAATACAGTGGTGTTTATCACTTCAGTTTGTAAAAATCCCACAGGTTTGACCTGCAACCAAAAGTCCAGTTTAACACACCAACCCTAAACACAAACACAGTTCTTAGTGACAGTGAATAAGTGCTAGCGGTGTATTACAGTTCTCTGTAAAAATGCAGGGGTGAAAGTGATGTCTGCGTTTATGGGAGATCTAACACCAAGCGTCATTTGATCTCTGTCACAAGCACTCAGAAAGTGTCCCTTCCTTTTAATGTTTTTGACCTGCTGCATGAGGATATTGGATAAGGAACACAGAGCAGTGCTGAGCACTTCCTAAACTTCTCATCTAATTATAAAACTGCTCTGAGTCAGAGGGAGATGGGCTGATAAGCATCCTGCAGCCCAGGAAGAGAATCATTCAGAGAATCATTCATTGCGCTCACAGCTGACAGCTGTGTACTAGACCCGACAGGGCCCGCGAATACATGCTTTATTCAAGGTTGTGTAGCTGACGTTATACCATGATTAGTTAACTGTGGTCCAGGTTCAGACCACCACCAAAAGGCAAGAATATTGTGAATTAACCGCTGCATCACCTAGTCTGCCCATCTGTACTTTTGCACTAAAGACCGAGCTGTAGAATGCATAGGCCTATCTGTGCATTAGTGCTGAGTTCTGATGGTTTATGCACGGGTGGGGAGGGGGGGGGGGGGGGGGGTATGGGTGCTGAACTGTAATTAATCTCGCTGCTGTAAAACAGGACAATAGTCGATATTTTTGTAATTGACCCTGCAGCAGCTTGACCTGCTTAGCACTAATGTCCTGTGAGTGGATCTGTCTGTGTTGATGGCATAGCAGTGTTTTCATGATACAAACTGCAATGTGTTATGACATGAAAGATAAATAAAAGCCACGTCTTTATATAGCTCAGTAAGGGGCCAGCTTCAGTCCACCTGTACTCTTTCTATTCCAGAACAGATGCCACTGATGTTGTTTGTGGATTTTAAATCTAGCATCACAATTCTGAGTAGTGTCTTATCGCATTGCTGTATTTGTGTTCTTTAAAACAATATTTAATCACAGACATTTTGTCCTAGTAAATTTGCAGCAAACTGAATGGATGTAAACATTCAACCCTAGCACCAAAAAACAGAAAAAGAAAATAAGAAACTCAATCCAGTGCTGTTCTCTTTTACTGGGATTTAGCAGTTGTTATATTTTTTTTAAAGATTCAATCTCCCACAACAGAATGTGTGCAGTTCATATTCTTGTCATAAATAGTGTTTTTACTGTTATTGGCCAGATAGAGTTGCATTTAAATACCATACTCATTCTGAATTATTTATTAAAGAAAGTGGGGTTATGCATTGCGGTGGATTGGAAATGTGTTCAGGATTGCTTTACAACGTGCCATGGTTTTGTTTTTGTTCATAACCCCCTCACACAATTTTCTATTGCTCCTGTATGCTCCAGTATGTGGCTGTACCATTCTTTATATCCAGAACATTTCTATACTGTACAGCTTCTTACTTACATGTAGATCTTCTGGTTTCATGCATTTATTTTCCCAAATTGATATGAAGTCAGCTGTATGGCAGTATTCTAGGATGGGCACTTCAGTGTGCTGTTAACAGTCCAGTTGGTGTTGCTGCAGCTTTAAACGATATCCAGTCCCTTCATGTAATCTGGCTGCTGGCAGGAGACTAATAATAATAGGAGTGGGATCCCGAGGGCAATGCTGCCAGTCAGGGTGACACCTTCTCATACAGGAAGACGGGAGCCAGCCACAGAACACATGCCAACTCCCATGAGCTCAAAGAGCCCTGGCTGCAAATTGGAAATACAGATGAACTGCAAAAGCAGACTAAACCACCACAGGGATTACCAGCATAAGCCTTCCCTGTTCTACAGCTGTTGCTGTGTCAAATTCACTGATTTAATTCAGCTCAGGATTTCAATTTAATTAAAGACAGAGATACAGTTTCTCCCTTATGAAATATCCTTTGCCTGTTTTTTTTTTTTATACCGACCTGTAAAAGATGTTCAGCATGCGTACAGCTCGCTGAGTGCCAGGCTGGGAGGGGCTTGGAGCTCTGTGCCCAGGTTTGGATATAATGTGTGCTGTGTGTCAAACAGCTTCTTATCCCTATTACATTATCAAAGCGAGTATTGCTAGGTGGAACAGTGCGATCATTCTATAGCCTCTTATGCCTTGGCAAGGCCTCGTTTCAAATACAGCTTAAGTGGGTTGTGTCAAAATCCACTGCACAATTTGGCCCAATTCAGAGAGGCCCAGGATTGAAAGGCAGGGGGTTGTTGCAGTGCAGTGGGGGTAAGCAATGCTGTTTTCTTACAGTGGAGAGGGTCGAGAAGAGAGCGGTTAGACAGGAAAGCAGAGAGCTGGTGGTGTGCAGTCCGCTCGAGGGTTTTAGTGAGGAAGAGTAAGAGGGAGGCAGGATGGTAGTTCTGGAGGGTAGGTTTTTTGAGGAGGGGGTGATAAGCTTGTTTGAAGGCAGAGGGAAAGAGGCCAGAGAGGAGAAAGGTGTTGAGAAGGGTTAAAATGAAGGGGAGTAGAGCAGGAGCAGCAGTTTGAAAGATGTGTGGTCAAGGGCGCACTTGGTGAGGTTGCGGCCCTTGAGGAGGGCGAAGAGGTCAAATACCATACCTGTTAGCCTCACGGTGCGACAGGCTAACAGGTATGGGTGCTTGTGAAACCGAGGGATGGAAATAAGACTCCTGTTGCATAGCAGCTTTACCCATTCCAGGTTTTAATACAAGCTTGATTTAGTGTGTATGTAAGTCTGTATGCTTGTTACATATGCTAAACTCATAGTAAAACCAGGGATGGATAAAGTTGCTATGAATTGGGAGTCTTATTTTCATCCTTGGATAACAGGCAGTGACTGAGAAAATATATTTCAGTGCACAGTTAAACAACATGCTTGTAGGAAGATAGAGATATACAGACTTAATTACTCTCCCTGGTTTGCAATCATGAGAAATGTTGCTTTTGTGGTTTTGAGTAGGGGAGGAGCCAAGACTGAACCTGCTATCATGGTTGTTTCAACACGTTCAAAGTGAGAATCAGGAACTAACTGCTAATCTGCTTTTAATAAGAAGCACTGTATGTTTGCATCATAGTTTCTCGAGTTTGGCTTTCGTTTTCAGCAAGGACAGACCTGGGTCCTTCTTAAGTGATAGAGACCGTCGATGTGGACTGTACCATGTGGTAGATGACCACGACTTGAGTTGTGTCCCAAGCCGAAGGCGAGGGCATTAACGAAAGTCAAGGTCATCTACCACACGGTAGAGCCTGCATCGAGAGGGCTCTATAGCTATTAGAAAATGATTTCTTTATTTATTTTATCTTTTAAAAAAAAAACTTTAAAACCTATATTTACCTTGAACTTCTGATATTTCGCCAGTTAACATTCCGCTGAGGAAAATAGTCATAACGTGATGGAATAGAAAAATGACACACATGTAGAGAAAACTTTATTATTATTATTATTATTATTATTATTGCTAACATATTTATTTATTGTGGACCAATCGTGTCTTCCCTGTTGATTTGCTGTCCAGTAGCTGCGAATTGAGCCTTCGTTACGGTGTCCTGTCACAGACATGATTTTAAAATATATTTCACAGTTAAGCACTTCAAAGTTCCAGCAGGCACCTATACAAAATAGAAGTCCGCTAGATCTGGAAATTGGCTATTCGCACTCAAATCATTTTCTAATTGGGTATATATACCATGTATATACCATCTGCTTTGCTGTGAGTTTGTTTAGAAATCATTGTATGAGCTACATTCTTAACAGAGCATGTTGTTCTGGCTAACTGATAAGCTAGTAGATTGGAGTGATAATACTGTAGCTCTGTTGCATTTTATTGAGGCATAGTGACAGCCCGTAGCTCAGGGCTTGTGTTCTGACACTTAGCAAGGGACTTGGTGCCTGAATGCTGTCTTTCCACTCACCTTGGATTGCAGTGGGGTGCTGTACTTTAACAGTCAGTTTGGTACAGAGTCCTCTTCTGTGAGCCTGACCTCTTAATTCTCTGTGTTTTTTTGCAGTCGTTCCTAATGGGATTTGTACAGTTTGTAAGGATCGTTGCAGAGTACCGTAATTCTGTTTAGACCTGTATTTACTGTATATATTTGTGTTTGTACATTTTAGTGTAGACCTGTATTTACTGTGTATATGTGTGTTTGTACATTTTAGTTTTTGAGATGTCTCATTTTTAAGAAAATAGTGAGTAGCTGTGGGATACAAACCACTGCAATGCAGAAGTGTGTCAGCACTGCAGACCTGCAAGTGCAGTCTGTGGAAACCCACTCGCTCACACAGGGGACCAGGTAACCAGACCCGGGCATGATTATCACTAAATCAAACCCACTCCACTCACACAGGGGACCAGGTAACATTCTTCTAGGACTTATTTCCATAGGAGACACTGATGCAGTTTAACTAGTTATTGTGAAGGTTATGTTTCAATCACAGAGTTTGCTTTCAATTAATGGGATGATGGCACTCAGCCAGAAAAGGCAGTACCTTCTGTTTGAGGGATTTCTCATCATTATAAACTTAACAGCACTGATGGAGGAAACATGATCCTCTTGAGCTGGAATACTCAATGTATCTGTGTATTTAGACAGGAAGTGGGAGGGATGGGATGTTTTTTTATGTACTATGGATCAGTACATTGAGGTTTATAAAAGTTTCATTAGCCATAACCAGAGCCGTTGCTTTTCAGATTTTGCTAGCAAAATTCACCAGGGAGTTTTCGGGCCCACTGAGTTCAGAAATGCTAATTTAAAAAAAAAAAAATTCGCCCTTCGAGCTGTGACCTGGCAAAGGTCAACCTAAAGTGAAAAAGTGACCCTAACCAGAAAAATCACATTGGGCTTAACTTAGATGCTACCATCATGTGTAGCACTTCGTTTGACTCAAAAAAATACCAGGAGCACCGAACTCACTTTTGGCAAGTTGCCAGACGAGGGGTAAGCGAAGAGCTTTATTCGAACTTCAGCCCAACCCTTTACCATGCAGGGGATGCAGGTCCTACAGTGTTAGTATTTCCGTTAGAACCTTAGGGACCACTCTTCCAAATTTTGTGAAACACTCTTGGTTTCAAGTTCCCCCCCACTGGTTATTAACCCACTCTGAAATTTGAATTTTTTGTATTTCTACCAAGTTTAGGTCGAAATAACTCACGTGGGGGGGCTGCAAAAAATCACCCAAAGATATTTTTGGATAAATGTTGATGAGCTCTACAAGAATCAAGCAAAACTTGAACTCAGCGGGGCCCTAAAAACCCCCTGGTGAATTTTATTAATACCAAACCAAATTATTAAAACAGTTATCTATGAATGGCACTGTGCAGTAGGTAGAATCATTGGTGCCTGTTCCATACAGTCCTTTTAGGGCATTGGGGGATCTGCTCTGTGGAACTGTAGCTGTTTACTTTGTAGGTGAGGATGAACATTGCGCCATCCAGGACGTACACATCGTCAAGAGGAGTCACTGTGCCGTCGGAACTAACCAGGACACTGTAATGTTCTGGCAGAATGAAAATCAGATTGAAAAGGGAAGCAGCCTTAAAAGAGTGCAACCAATCAGAGCCCAGCAGCTTTGAGTAGGGGATCAGAGGGCTGGTTTAGATATAACTAAGACTCACAAAAAACTACGAGGATAAATTAGACATCTTTGGTGCACACTTGGTGAATATGAAATGGCGATAGCATCTTCACTGTTCACCAGTTATTTGTCTTGGTTATGGAAGCACCTGTCAACCAAGCTTCTGCAATCAGTCCTCTATAAAAATGTGTCCACTCTGCTGTTCTGAAAACCGTGATTAGGGCTTGTACACACTATATTAGGGCCTGTACCTAATATCAGGATACGCCCCTGTTTTGACCTGATCACAGCCTTGACACCGGGAGAACATGCCCCACACACGTTGAGGTAGACTAAAGTCCTTTTCACACTGGCACTTCTACCTGGGTCCGGACCCAGGTTCTGGCTTCCCGGGTCAAAATCTCACGTAGTGCGAAACCACATATCTGGGTCGTACCCGTGTCCCACCTCAGGATGTGGGTTGACATGCTTTGAACGGAGTTGAGCGAGACAAAATGCATGAGGGCCGACGAAATAGCAAACAGCCACACCCGCGTGAAGGTTTCACTTCCGCAAGGAATGTTCTTGTTTATTCTGTTTAGCCGTATTTTTCTTACTTTGAACACACCACGAGCCAGAATGCAGCAACGATGAAGAAACATTTGCTCTAATCTACGTCTGGGCCGATCGTTCAATCCAGAGAAGCTTGGATGGAAGCGTCTGTAACAGGGTGCTTCCGGGGCATTGATACACGCATTGTTTACTTGTGTCTGTCACCCAGGCCAACCCTGCTTTATCAAAAGCAGTGTGAAATCGCGTAGCCGACCCGCATGACACCGGGTCCTGACCTAGGTAGGTTCGGACCCGGGTAGAGCATGCCAGTGTGAACCACAGTGGCTTTAGTGGTTAGATGTTTCTAATTTTCAGTCTAAGTGTGCAGTTGACATGCAGGAGTGATGTATTTTTATTTAGCTGTGCATTCTCTATTCATCCCATATTCATTCAATATTCTGTTTCAGAGGAAAATTATTTTTTAAAGACAGAATTCATTGAAATCACATGCACTGTGTGCATTATTTTTCAGAACATCATTGTGGAGACTATTTTAGTGATTTGATGAGGCAAGGTGTCTAGCTCACTGATTACGAAGTGAATCATGGCACGTGTATGATGTAGGAACTTACATTGCAGTTTTCTCCCACTCCCACACAGACACAGTGCACTATTCTATAAGTGCAAGCCACTGTTTTTTGGGGGTTTTTTTTCACTATTTTTTTTCTACAGTCCAGAACCCTAGACTTAGATATATACAAAACACCATAAATGTTCCTGGAGTTGTGTGGTTATTCTACCAATGAGGACAGGGCAATAACCATGAGCCCCCGAAAGTGCTGAGTGGGTGTGGCAGGGCGATTGCCCTGCACAATGGTAAATGAGTGTTGGTGTGATTTATATGTGAGAGTGGGTTTATTTTGTGTTGTTTTGGATTGATTTGTGTAATTGAATTATCGTTTACAGACGGGCGCTCGATTGAGACTTGCTGCCTGCTATGCTTGGTTGAGGGGAAGGGCAGCAAGTGATTGGCTGTGCTGGTCCTCAATCAGCAGGTGGGCAGGTCTTGACTGAGTGTCCGTCAGGTAGGGATACCACTGATTTTCTTTTCGATCCAATACCAAGTAATATCAAGGCTTATATCCCAATACCAATACCGATACCAATACTTTTAAAAGTCTTCTTATGTACATAAAAAGGGGAAATCTTTGTGATTTCTACAGTGAAAATTGGTAAATGCAGACATCAAAAATTATATTTGAAAGCCTTTGCATTAGTATTAAATAGACTTCTCTTTTTGTTTTCTGTTTAATAACAGCAATTATAAAACACATGTTCAATAACGTTCAACAAATGTTCAATTATATTAATACCCTTTTCAGTTGTTATTCTTCACATCACTTCAACTGAAAATTTGGGCTAATCAGATACCCTGAAGTGAAATCAACAACATAAAATAAAAATCTCTTAAGAAGAAAAGAAGAATAAATGCTGCTCTGATTTCTAGGAACACATAAATTTAGCTTTATCTTTCAGTTTCGCTTTTAATTTTTAACACATAAACTTCTTACAGCACCAGGCAGGATGCACTTGAGGTCAACACTTGAAGTGTAGGCTACATAAAGTAATTGTCAACCTCTACCTTGATTCTTTCCCCATTTATAGGTTTTTGTTTAGAAACAACAGTATGTTGACATTTTCCCCCTTCAGTCTGTTTCTTCTTTGGCTCACTGACTCTCCTGCCTTTGAAGAAATTCTTTCTGAGGGTAAAGATGAAGCAATGAATCCCAGGTATTTTGCTGCAAGTCTGCTTAGGGATGGGAATGTTTGCTCATGCTCTTGCCACCAATGTAATGGGTCCTGGTCCCGGGGAATTAACTTTTCCTCTAAGTAACGGCACATTTCAATGAGTGCATCAGTACCTGTTGAGCGGTGCTGTTGGGCAGACAGAATTTGAATGTCAAAATCCGCCCATATCCCTCCTTTTTCTGTAGCTGGGGTAGAGCTTGAGGTAGATGCAGGAGTCACTGGTGAGGCAAATCTTGGCATAGGTGCAGAGGCAGAGCTTGGCACAGGTGCTGATGTAGAGCCTGGCGGTGGTGACTCTGAAGTGGGCTGATGGACTTCCTGCATTTCAGTGAGCATTCGCTTTTTCATAGTTTCCACATTGTCTCTGTCACAAAATGCAAGGTTTTTAAACCTTATGTCTAAGAATGTGCTGGCAGCGAGACTGTGAAAGGTTTCAATCCCACGGAATCTGTGTTGACATTGCAGTGCCAGTTCTGTGGCAAGGGAGCTACCTTGACGCTCAGTGGCTGCAGCTGCTCTGAGAAGTAGTGACACAAGGGGAATCACTTTTGAGACAGAAACATGTTTTTCAGCTGAAACTTCCCGCGTTGCCTCTTTGATTGCCTCAGTCCATAGAAACTACAGGTTTCTAAAACAAACTCCTGCATTTGCTAGTTGTCAATGAAATGACAGGACACAGTCAAATATGCCTCTGTGGACCTTGAAGTCCACATGTCTGTTGTGAGAACCACACTGTGTGCACGTAGACAATTTGCCCTTACTTTGTCTTGACAGTCTTTATACATGTTGGCCTCCATCAAGCGTTTGCGGCTTGGGATTTTATAGGACGGATCAAAGGTCTTGACTAATGCATTAAAACCTCTATCCTCAACAATTGAGATTGGCTGGAGGTCCCTCACAATCATCTCTCCCAGGCTTCTTCTAACCTCGGCAGCTCTTTGGGAGTCATCTATGAAAAATAAAAATACTTATGTCCTACAAGCTACACTACATGCAGTTATGTCTTTATACAGTATGGGCAGTATATGGGAGTAACTCTCATTCAGCCTAAAATAGTTAGACTAAGTAGCTACAGGCAATTACTTAACATTTAAAGTGTGTAATTTAATTAATGTATGAAGAGTTTCATTCCAAAATGCATTATCCACCATTTGATAAAAGTGACACCTTTGTGATAAAATGATGGCTGGCATAAGAGTTATATTCACCAGATCATTCCTGAAGGTATTAGCAAGCTGATATAATCTATGTTTTAGAAATCCTGAGCAATGCATATCAGTTTTTCCACAAAATTGATATAATGCATTCAGATATTGTTTGAAAATGTGTCCAGTCTAGCAGCCTATTGAGTGCGTTTACATGCACAACAAAACAGACTGGAAAAAATCAGGTTATGGCAATAATTCGACTGAAGTGTTTACATGCACCGCAATACCGCGATTACACAAAAAACCTTGTTTCCATGGGATCGGTGAAATAGTGGGGTTTCTCTTTATAAAGGACCAGGCGCCGGTTACGAAGTCAGACACGAACGCATTTAAAAAAACAGATAGAAATCTGACAAAGCTGATAACATGCCCAGATTAATCAAAGTGTTGGGCAGAAATCTTGGTGTGTTACTGCTATTAAGACCCCGATTAAAGATATCAGATAAAGTTGTTTACATTACTTTTTACATAGCCGGATATTAACCTTAGTCGGGGTATCGGAGTATTAGTGTATATGTACATGCACCCACTGTAATATTATGCTCCTCAAGATATAAAAAGTATATTAACTGATTTATGTTCAAATGATTAAAATAACCTAATATTATCACTTAGATGCCTGGATAATGCCTGCCTCTCTGAAAGGCTTCTGTCAGAGAACTCTGCCTCACTGTCACTAGACGTGGCGGTATTTGTCTGTGTTCTCTCCCCCTCCTCTAATCGCCTCCGCTGCAACTCGTCATGCTGTCATGTGTGACTGATTTGTATGTGTTTTAGAAGAAGGTTTGTGGTATTGCCACAATATCTTACACACTTTTGAGATATGTCACATTTAGCTTCATTGCTGTTTATTGGAGTGAAGTGACTCCAAACGATGCTTCATTTCTTTCTGACTGAATGACTGCGTGTGTCTCGGCGTGCCTGTATATAGGCTATATGAAGAGCGGAAGGAGAAGTAGTTCCTATCCTAAACAACAATGTGCTACATTTCATTTTATTTTATTTTCACTTTTCAATATCTGATACACATTTCTCAAAAATGAAACGTCAGGATATACTTTGGATCGATCCGCCCATCCCTACCGTCAGGTTAAAAACATCCGCGGGAGATAGCTCAGGGTTGCTGCCGTTTTCACGGCACCTTTGATTTATAGTTTGTGGTATTGTGTTTTATTTTGCACGTTCTGTACAGCTTGATGTATCCTCTGTGCGTTACATCGCTGGTAATGTCACAACACCACCTTTAGTTTTACTTTGTGTTAATAAATCCTGCGCGCCTGTGCCGGCGTTTCAACATCAACACCAAGTCTGTCTCTGTGTGCTTGAACAGCGGCTACCCACACACGTGACACGAGCAAGACCCTGTCACAGTGGGTTACTTCCACTCCCAGGAATGATTGAGTATTCTGTTCCTATAACAAGTTAATGTATTTTTGAACTTAAGTTAAACAACTGAATTCAGAGAATTACTTTTCCCTAACTCCGATTCTGCTTAGCGTAATTTGTCAGCACAGTTCACCCAGTCATTCTGCCATTAGAATTGAATGAGTGCAAGATAGATTCTAAAGTGACATCCAGTAAAAAAATTAAAAAAAAAATTCAATCAGCAGCATCAATTATATCTCTTAACACTTGTTTTATAAATAGCCTATGTACTGTATTGCACCCTCACTGCCAGACCAATATATGCAGCAAATGTCACACCTCAAAAGCCAGACTTGCATATATCAGCTACAAACCCAAACTGACATACACACACACACATCCAGCTGCACTTAGGGACCTACATAGAATAATGTAAAACGGAATGCAGAATCGTTCGTATTCTGCAGTGAGATAACAACACTTCCACTTCTCCCTCGGTAGAGCTGGAAACTGAGTGCTCCTGGCGTGCTTTTAATGGGTTTGATGGAGACAAGGGAGTTGGTTCTTGGCTGCTATCCTTCACTCTCGTTTAATGAGTCCTTGTGGAATCTTGCAGCAGGGCAGTCAGGTAAAGGTGACTTAGACGTCCCAGCTTGTCTGTGTGTATCGAAGGAAATCATTATTTAATGGTTCTTTTAAAAGCCTCATTAAAAAAAAAAAAAAAAAAAAGAAGTAATTAAATCATTTGAAGGTCATTTATGTATGTATCCACTCCATGTGCCCAGCAGGCATGAATGATTTATGCATTTAAATATATTGTAATGACTTAAGACTTTATTGTAATGAAAGGACGTTTCACTTCAAAGTACCTACAGTAAATACAGTAACACAGTGCTTTATTTTAATCAGATGACTATAGTCACAGTCTGGGGCTTCACTATTATTTGAATCAGTCTGACATGAAACCTGATGAATATTTCTTGGTGGAATCTAAATAATTTAAACATCATTAAATTAAATACATCATTAAATTGTGTTTCTCTACCTATGGATTAAATACTCAGTGTGCTAAAGCCAATTTGACAAAGATCTGCTGATGAACTGACTGCAGAAGATGTGCAGTTTTATTCTTCTGTCTGGTATTTAAGCCCTAATGCTGTGTTCAAGTTCTTTTCTCTTAACCACAAACCTATTTTTAATACCAAGAATTGCAAAATGAATATTCCGGTATTTCTCTCAGCACCTTCTCTCACCATCGTTTTCTATTTACTGATTGCATACTCAGTTCACACTAGAGGTTGCATGAAAACACAACGTGGACAAAAGACCCAGTGTAACAGAATCTGTTGAAAGCACACTGTAACCCCCCCAGTTATTGTGCATGTGTTGAAAGCACACTGTAATCCTGGAAACTTTTTGTAAGGTGGATCTGCCTCCAATCCCATACGCAATCAGAATGTTCCTATAAAGAGCCCTTTGCCCATGCCCTGTTGTAGTTTCTTTGTTCAGTCCTCCTCCCCCACCACCGCCATCTCGCAGCATGCCTTGTCCATGGTGCCTCTTCCTGCCCACTGACTATACTGTCATAAATCATTACGTCAGTTCAGCTAGCTCACGGGGGGGGGGGGGTAAGGTCACCCAAAGTGTCACTTGTCCTGCTTGCTGACAGTAGCTGTCATCATGCAATAATTATTCATCTCAGTCAGAGCTCAGTGAACAATGCCAGGGGCCAAAAAGTTCTCTTGGTCCTTCTGTCAAATGCTATAAAGATTCTGTCAAATCAATCTTTGGTGGTTGTCTCCTTTTTGAATCGGTCATTCTGCATGTGTTGAAGGCACATTATAACCCCCAGTCATTCTGCACGTGTTGAAGGCACAATGTAACCCCCAGTCATTCTGCACGTGTTGAAGGCACAATGTAACCCCCAGTCATTCTGCATGTGTTGCTCTTTGGAGTATTCCTTAGAAGTAGTGACCTGGGTTAAAGATTTTACAAACTTCAGTTAAATCCTGTTTTACCCATGTTTTTTCTATGCTGAAGAGATTTTATATGCCATACTTCCAGTAGCAGTGTTCACACAATACCTAGGCAGAGCAAGGACCTGTTCAATCTGTTTGCAATCGCAGCCCGCCACAGGCTTCAACTGCTTTTGTTTCTCACTTTTAGAAACTCAGGACTTACCAACTACAGGCACTGCTGGCTTCTATTATAGTGACATCACCCTCTCCGCTGTTCAGTTCACAGCTGCTCTTCTGATGCATCTCCTCTCTTTACCATTCATTAAATCTGATTCTTTACCTTTTCGGAGGGTGTCGTTTTTTATTAAAATCCTATAAAATGCATATAGTGTAACAGCATTGCTTAATACCACTAGCAGTAACCCCTAACCTCCTCCTGCTCTGTGCTGTGCTCCTTTAGGCAGCAACCCTTTGAGACACGTTCATGCTGAGCCCCCAGTTTGAGGCAAGGCTATGGGATCTAGCAGCACAATAAGGTTAACGTGTCTGGCCCTTCAGCACAGTAGTTACAGTATTATTCAATTCAAGAGGCTAAGTGATGCCTCTTGAATCGAATCATACTATAACTACTGTGCTGAAGGGCCAGACACGTTATTCACAAATACAAAATGCCGGCTTGGAGAAGGTGAGCACTACTGCTTGCTTCAAGACTTTTTCCAGTTTCACGCACATCTGAACACCCTGCTTTCAGGATGTATTTGTTCCTATCAAGTACATAAAATCTCTCCAGTGAGTGTTTTTTTTTGTTTTTTTTTTTTTTTTTTTTTTTTTTACAGTGTTTGTGTAGTTTATCCATGTCCTACAATAATTTTCAGTTGCATGCCATTCTATTGTATTGTGCTCCGTGCTGTATCATTTATTTTATTCTTTTCATTTACCTCTGCCCCCTCCCCCTGTTTGATGGATCTCCTCTGTCTGCAGCGTCTTCTGTATTTAATTGCTTTGTTTTCATTCCTGAAACCTGGAGTATGCGTAGTGCTGCTGTAGTCATCTTTGTGCATTGACTACTGAGGCAAGGGCCAGACTTCCTTACTGCATCAGGATAGTTCCTTTAGTTGCAACATAGAACATCAAACCTAGTGTCAATAATGTCCTTATTGAAGAAGAAAAATAACATTTTATCCGTTTCAGTTCTCAATTATTTTTATCGAAATTAAGTTACATAATTAAAAAATGAACTCCTTTGAGCATTCATGAACAGGACAATTTTTTTTTTTAACATATATTGCCACACTACCTCAGACTGGGACCTAAGAGTGCAGTAAGGTTCCCACGTAATTTCTGACGGCATGTGTTAACATATGGTGCTAGGATAAGGCGAGGACTGAAAGGGTTAAACAAATGGAGAATACAAGCAAGCATTCCAGTTTGTTTGCATTCTCCAAAGGTATTGTTTTGCTGTGATCCAAGTTAGCTATACAGCCTCTTATCCTAAACCGATGAAACTTGCTAAAGCACATTGTTTTTCTTTAGCACATGTGATTAATATGTTGTATTAAGGTCCTGGTGGTTGAGAAACTGCATAAAAACGAAATAGAAGAAGAAACTGGGCAGAGAAGGAAATTGGGCAAAATACATTATATTACTGTTTCCTGTGAAGCTTCAGTAGGATTGATCTTAAACCTCAGCTACTCTCCTGTGTATATCTGTGTAAGTCAATATACAGAGCTTCCCCTTTTATTTATATATATATGTATACTGTGTGTGTGTGTGTGTGTATGTATGTATATATATATATATATATATATATATATATATATATATATATATATATATATATATGTGTGTGTGTGTGTATATATATATATATATGTGTGTGTGTGTGTGTGTGTGTGTGTTGTTACTTGAGGAAGGCTGTTAAGTGTGTATGTACATTTTGTAGAAAAAAATATAATAACTCAGTATTTGAGCTACAGAACTCAGAAGCACTATGACTGTAAATACTATAAAACAGGAAGGCACAATAAAATGACTTTAGAAGCTGCTAGCTCTTTAATGTCACGGTATGTGATTTACAGCATATCTGGGAACACTTGTTTAGTGTTTTGCTGTTCCTGTGGACTGTTATTTACTGTAAACGTGATTTAAAACAACATGATGATATTGCTGCGATGATGCTGTGGACAGCTGCAAATCTTAAACCAGTCTAGAGGTTTACATCTTAATTCTTTCTAACAATGTGGTGCTTTTAGGTTGTTGTTCACTGGGGTGTGATGGGGTTAGTAGATTAGTGGTGTGAGTGCCAGACTGCAGTGTTGGAGGTTGTGTGTTCAAGCTGGCATTTCCTAAGATGATTTTGTGGCCTCGGACAGAACAGGCCAAGCAGATTGTTTGTTTAAAAAAAAACAAAAATAAAAAACTGTTACTGTCCCCTGCTGGAGATGAAACCCCCTCCAAAGGGGTTAAGGTGGAGTACAGTGTGTATGTACCTCTTGTCCAACTGTCATGAAACATTTAGCGTACTGTAAGTTACTGTAAATATGTGGAGGTATACGGTGGTGTCTGTCTGTCTGTATGTCCCTCCATCTGTATTTTGTCTTGCATATTTAGGCACTATATCTAAGATTTATGTCAAAACTCCTCACCAATTACCATTAAATAAAATATCCATTGTAGCTCATAATGTAATTATTAACCATAATAAACACAATACCTTAATAAGAACTAGTGATCCTGGCTTAACTATCCCTAGATTCATGATGAAAAGAGGTTAACAATTAATATTATGTATGTTTTTAAGTATTTCAAATCAATCATAGATGTGTACTTGTTATAAGACAAAAAGAAACCTAGCAATCCAAATTATTATTACATTTATTCATATTCTGAAAGGAAGAAGAGTAAAGGTTAGGCTTCATTGTTAAAAAACAAAACAAAACATATGTATAACGAAGAAACAATATAAAACATTCAAGGAACAGTAATGCATTGTTAAATGTTCATAATGAATCCTTGATGTGTTCTCTGGTAATAGAGTTCTGCATTAGTGAAGCAGTCTTAATAGTTCATCACGCATTGTTGGGTTCAGTCACGCATTATGTATACATGCGCTAGCTTCCAAGTGGTTAAGTACGCATTTGTACAATGTTCCAGCATCTAGTTGAATAGACATTATGTATTGTGACAAATTTCAATAGCATGGCTTCAGTTCAGTTACTTGTAAACACACAATATAAGTTTGATATATATATTCTGTTGGTGAGATGTTTAAAACAAAGGCTTCTTAACACGGTCGGCCTCTCTGCACAAGTTAGTTGTGCAGTATCTCTGTGCAGTCTGTAGGCAAAAGTTTTCGCCGTTCCAGAGGGAGCACATCTTCTCCGGGACAGCTTTGAAGATTACATCATTGCATCTTCGTTGAGAGCGATGAGATGTTTTGAAGAAAGAGTGAATCCAGCAAGCCACGAAAATCCTTGTTTTTAGTTTAAATAACAATATGTATAGGCATTCCCTTGTACTGTAAACAAGTCCTTGTTGGTCCTTCCATTGGTTCACATTTTTGATATCAGTTGCGTGTCACGCAAAAAGGGTGTGTTAGAAATGGAATGTATCCGCCTATTTCGTTATCAAAGGATTTTACATTTATCATTTAAACCTCCTATTCAATATATCTTTAGTTACATTCATTAGAGAAGCATATACATTTCAGTTTCATTCTCTTTACAAAATTACAATTACAAGCATATAAAACACATCATAGTACAATCAAAGGATAATATTAAAAAATAGTTATTGGCTAATAATATTCATTTAAAACACAATATACCTTTCAGGTTTATTGGGAAATGTACTTAAAATAACTATTAAACGTGTGTCTATAGGTTATGCTATTAAAAATTATTCTTAAGCATTTTAACTAACTTTTAACACAGTAATGGTACAACTGCATAGTCTCTATAGCTTGGCTTGGTAAGTTTTAAGAACATAAGAAAGTTTACTGTTTTATGACACCTTACTACCAGACAATCAGATAGCATTTTGGAAGGCAAGCTTCAAAGAGTTAACAGTTTTTGGCCTGTGCCTTAGCTTAATCAACAAGCTTTGAAGTAGATCTGGTTAAGAATGTTCTGGAATTTGTGTCAACAACTCAATCGCAGCATGCCACAGCATTCCTTGACAATTTCACACTTACATTTCAAACATATCTGGAGAACCACTTATCCAGTTCTCGTGAAACTTGTTAACACCATTATTTGGCTTCATATAAATATGATGTTGCATCACAGGACTCCTCTATTTCAAATGGCCTCTTAACCTTCAATTGATTGCACCATTGTGTTGCAATGTAGTTTATTTCTGGCATTTGGATGAAACAAAAAGTGAACTATTTGGCCTAAATACAAAGTGTTATGTCTGGCGCAAACCCAAAACAGCACATCACCCAGGTAACACCATCCCTACTGTGAAGCATGGTGGTGGCAACATAATGCTATGGGGATGCTTTTCATCAGCAGGGACTGGGAAGCTTGTCAGGGTAGAGGGCAAAATGGATGGCACTAAATACAGGCAAATCCTTGAGGAAAACCTGCTTCAGTCTGCAAAAGACCTAAGACTGGGATGGAGAGTCACCTTTCAGCAGGACAATGACCCCAAGCACACAGCCAAAGCAACACTGGAGTGGCTTATAAATAAGAAAATGAATGTCCTAGAGTGGTCCAGTCAAAGCCTGGACTTGAATCCGATTGAGAATCTGTGGCAAGACTTGAAGATTGCTGTCCATCAACGATCCCCATCCAACTTGACAGAGCTTGAACAATTTTGCCAAGAAGAATGGGTGAATATTGCACGATCCAGATGTGCAAATCTGGTAGAGACTTACCCCAAAAGACTCATAGCTATAATTGCTGCCATAGGTGGTTCTACCAAGTATTGACTCAGGGGTGAATACTTATCTAACCAAGACATTTCAGTTTTTTTTTTTCTTTTTCAACTGTTGTTTCACAATAAAAATTTGCCTCTTCAAAGTGTTGAGTAAGTTGTGTAAATCAAAGGGGAAAAAAAATAAAATTTAATTGCATCAATATTTCAGGTTGTAACACAACGAACTTTGAAAACACCCAAGGGGGGTGAATACTCACTATAGGCACTGTACTTGTTCATAAGCGATTAGGATCTGGAAGCATGATTTCGGAAACTGTGAAGACAAAATTGAGACAAAATGTATAAAAACAGAAGTTTCTGATTTCCTGTCCAAAATATTTGTTTCGGATTAAAGTATATCATTTAAAATTTTACTTAATTTTAAATTTTATACAAATGCTGGTGTAAAATAATGGTACCAAGTGATCCGCTAATCAAAGAGGTGATTAAAACCTAGCATGCATGCAGCTTATTGATAAGATTTTGTAAATGGTTTAGCACATCCTGATTTATTGTATTTTGTATATTGCAATGTCCATTGCTGAGACCCAGGTAGGTGTTATTCTATTATTTTGTATTTAAATGTTAGTCAGATCATCTAATGAGTTCTTATAAAAAAGTGATTATATAGTATAATCATTAATATAATTTTTGTTTTATTATTTTTATATTCCTCACAGTGCTTACATTTTTATTTAAGCTTTGTGAGCAGGGCTGAATGAAATCAAAATGTTTCCTTCCCTGCAATGCAAGAACAAGAGCAGTAGATTGGCTGGGAGTGTCATTAAAGGACACACCGGTGTGAATTGTGCAGTAGATTGGCTAGGCTGAACTCTTATGCCAGACAAGCTCTCGCTGCTATTGTTTCGCATTAAGTGTGTCCAGAAAAGTTCCAGTTTATTTAAGTCAACATTCTTCTTGATCTCACAGGCTTACTAAGTTCCTAAAATAAGAAAGGAATGTGTGAAGCAGCAATTTGTATGTGGTGCATCATCTGTACAGTAATGATTGTAATGGTCTAATAGAAAGTATAAGAAAGGAGCACAAGCAAACAGAAATTCAGAAGCAAAATTTGTTTAAATCGGACTGTGTTTGTGGTATTGAAGTGCTTTTATATGTGAGTGTGAATGTGTTTGTAATGTTTAGTACGAGAGATGGAACTGGATGGATAGTGTGCGTGTATCAGCTGCCCCCGGGATCCCTTTGTAAAGGAGATGATTCTTCTCAAGGGTTACATCCTAGAGAGCAAAAGTAAATAAAAAGCAAATAAAGCATGACACAACAGGAATGAAAATAGGACTCCTATTACTTAGCCATTTCAACCATTCCAGGTTTATTACTAGCTCGATTAGCCACGGTGTGTCGGTAACAAAGCTCCGGTGTCTTACTAAACTCCTAGTAAAACAAGGATACATCAAACTGCTATGTAATGGGAGTCTTATTTATATCCCTGCACAGGAGTATACAATGTGTGCTTTCTGTATTCCATCGCAGCCCAGCACTGGTCTCTGAGGCAAGGGACTTTAACATGCATAACAAGAAGAAAGCGGGTAAGAAATGTTGATCTTATATAGGATTCAGTTGATCTTAACTGGTAAGGAATAATGGAGTTAACACTGAACTGTTGGATTTTCAAACAGTTCCATTGAACACTATTGTGTAAACACGTGTAAACTGGTACATACAAACCTGTAAAACTGAAATGTTTTTTTTCTAAAATTAATATAAAAAAAAAAAAAATATATATATATATATATCTATATATATCTATATCTATCTATCTATCTATCTATCTATCTATCTATCTATCTATCTATATATATATATATATATATATATATATATATATATATATATATATAAAATGTTTCATATTAGGCACAAGTTGTTATCCTACCTGTCATTTCAGTTTGCTGTATGCGTCTGAGTGCAGCTTGCCGTATTCCAATCAAATGACTACTTTCAAGATTAAATATTTCCTTCTGATATATTCCCAGTTGCATTTATGGAACAAAACGAAGGATTGTTGTCTCCCAGGTACATTGAAAAATAAGCAACTAGGCTTTTGTTGAGTTGGCATCTTGACAAATCCACAGTCATAGCAATCGCTGTCTTGTAGTCAGTCTACAAACAAAGGCTTGAAATAAAAATTTAAAAAAACATGTGCTAGGAGGAGGGGGCGTGTCTTGTTTGCTGTATTTACAAAAATAATAGAATATCTTACGTTATATTAAAAAAAAAATGTATTGTAATGCATGGGTCACATTGACCCACGTGGCGGTTCTAGGTAGAACTGTTTATAACGTTGTCATTCACGCTATCAAACGGCGTCAAGATATTTAATTAATATATTTAGGAAAAGTCAAAAACAGACATACACGTATAATTTACAATGGGAGAGTAATTAACATTTAAAATGCAAAATGGGTCAAACTGACCTGCATGGCGGTTCTTGTGTAAAATATAAAAATAAGTCAGGACATAACATAGTAACCAGTATCTGATATCAACAGACATGAGCTTGCATGCTCGGGACTGCAGGAAAAGAAACTTGAAGAACTCTGGATTAATCAGAATCACATGAAAAGAGGGAAATCCACTGCTGCTTTCTGGCAAAAACAATACATACCAGTGTTAGCAAACCAATGGCCTTGAGCAATAACTTGGGCTAATCAGACCACATATTTCCAGTAAGCTTTGCTCCACAATAAACTAACTGACAGATTGCATACTGTGTCAGGCACAAAGGAAGGAGTGCAAGAGCCCTGAGACCTGGGGGCTTTCTTCAAAAATATGTTTCTGATAATCGCAGAATGACATCAGTGAATGGGACTGTTAGAATTCACCAGTATAGGAAGCATGGAGTGAGGGGCATGCTGGCAATGCCTGTACAAGTTAGATTAACACTATCTCTAATAGCCAGGAATAAGCTTTTATACCAGTATTTAAATCTTCATTTTACTTTGGTTTATAAAAGCCCTGCACTCTCAACCAGAAAGCTGATCAGGGTTTTTTTTTTTTTTTTTTTTTGATGCTATTAAATCCTTACAGTTTCTGTTTCCTAGCAACCGGTGAACATTCTTGATAGAAATGGGCTGTTGTTTAAATACAATGATTTAGGAAGTACCCAAGGGAGGAGAGTGGATGAATTCATCATGCAATTCTCTTATGTTTGATATGTTTTTTATCAGGTTATCAAGGAACTCAAGTTTTACAATCAATTCCATAGGTGCCGGATTTGTAACTTTTTTGGTGGTGCCCAAAGGTCAGGGGGCATATCCCCCATGGAGACAGGGGAAAACATTGAACATAATCTCTTTGAAAGCCTTGTTTTTAAACAAATTGTTGTGTATTGTTCATATTAAATGTGGATTCATCATTTATTCTATTTATACCACACGACTAACGTTTATTATTAATAATAATAATAATAATATTACGATTACTACTACTACTAATAATATGATACAGAGTAGATTTAATTGTATTCTATTTTCATAGAATTTAGAATATTAAAATAAAAACATATGCTTCTTATGTGAGGCTCCAAACGGTTTCCAGGTAATCTGCAAATGTCCCCTGTGCTGCTGCTCTGGCTTCTGGTGTGTTTAAATTTAAACCAGCTTTAAGCTGGGAAATTTAAGTTACTCGCTGTCTGATCGACTATAAACAATAACTTTTTAAAGTAGCAGCATGGACAGAATAACTCAAAATAAAATAATAAGGTACACAGCAATGAATCTCAAATACCGTAAATAAACCATAAGAATACAACCAATAAATAATGCAAATATGCATAAGTTACATTATAATAATTAACTGCATATACACAGCTGAAGTAAGACTTCAAGTCAAGTCACATTTTGTAACTTGGATTATAAATTTAAACGATTCCCAAACTAAGGATATTAAAAAAAAAAAAATGTTATAAACCAGGAGAAAATGAAAAATAATTAAGCCAGCAAACCAGGAGAAAATGAAAACTACACATTTGGTGCGTAATAAAGCATTTATACTAGTCAACTTAATTCTACATTCATTTTATATAAAAAAAAAAAAAAAAAAAAAAAAAGATCAAAGTAATTACTGATTGGTGCATGGACGACTTAGCACTAAGTAAAGAGCAAAAACATTTCTCTGCTATTCAGTTCGCAAAATGAAGTCGTTAAGGAGATGTTGTCTATTTAATCGATAATACAATTTTTAATGTACAGTAGTCGACAGGACTACTGATTTTATAGGAATTTCTGATAATAACTTTTTTTCTGGTTCCTTGAAAATAAAAATAATAGAGTTTTTAAAGTCTGGGACGGACACTTGATTAGAAGTAGTCACAGCAAACTTATAAATGCATATTAGACGTGTGATGCTTAAAATGTCATACTCTTGATTTAGCATATAGTAGTTAAATAAAGCCAAAGTAAAAGTAATACATCATAATAAGAAAACGATAAGAAAATAATAATATAAAAGTTGTAAAAGTCAAACCCACGACCTCAGTAAGTGGCTCTGTTCAAAGAAACTTAATGAATTCAATGACCATTTTCAGCACTATTGAGCATTTGATAGTTATGGATGTTAGTCCAGAAGGTAATAGCGTACATTGTACTGGTAGATTTATTTCTCAACTTAAGTACGTCAACTTTCACAACTTACAAGAAGCTTTGTTTCAGTGAAAAACATGTTTGTGAGAAGAGATTTGATATACAAAAACAACCAATCCATACAGGTCTAATTGATTTATTACAATAACAGGGGTTAGGCTCTAATTCATAACACACTACTTCTTAGAAAGCCCTTTGTAAATAATTAGACTGAAAGAGAGTCTCTAGTCTCGAACAGTAGCTGTCTTATCTATGAGGACCATCACACCTACGAGATGAAAGTACTCGTGAGCTTGGCACACATTCGTTTTGTTCACCTTCTCGAAGAGTCTTCTTTTATGTGTATCACAACAAGCTAATCCTCTTGTGTTTGGGGTGTTTTGTGACAGAAACATCTGGCTCACTGTGATTATGTCGTTAACTTTATCAGTTAATATGGACATTTCACTCTGTCTTAATAAACACAGGCTAGCCTCAAGAGAAATGTGCATATGAATGTTGCAGTTTATAGAACGATTTGACCATGGCCCGCTGTCACAAAGACGGCTGTAGTGTGTGACGCCAGACCAGAACCAGGAACCACCTCAGAATAAACAGAAGTGAAATTTGATGAAGCTGAGCGATTGTTTTCGCTCGGCATTTAATAATTAAACAGAGCAGAAAATAAAAGGTTAAACAAAAAACAGCACACGGCACTTGAGGCCAAAATAAACAGACAAACAAAACGGATTAACACTAAACGAAACAGTGCAAGCGAAGTGAACAGTGAAGTGCTGTGCAATCGTCGTGCCTAAATACAAGTATACATTTTAAACACTTGTGTTACACAGACCCATTTATATCCCATGTACCAATGACTATACACCAACATTAACACACTACACATAACATACAACACAAATAAATAGCCCAGGGGCGGGGCACTTTGCCACACCCACATATCATGTGTTGATGGTCAAACATGGCACACAATAAATTTAATTTTAAGTGTGGATGTGTCACATCACCCGTGTTAAATACAGAAATCACAGGTAGAAATGGCACACACACGGAATATGTAATTTGAAGGTATTATGTGTAGTCCGTTTGCATACGTGTATAAATAAATGGAAAGTTGACCTACTGTACCTGCTAGCATACAGATGCATGAAAGCCTACCACAGAGAGGCGGTTGGTTGACCTTGGTAAATGTCCCAGTACAAATGGCATAGTTGGAGATGGCATGTGTAGCAGATGTACCAGAGCAAGCATGTATCAATAAATGTGCATGCATAGTGCACAGTACACTCGCCATACCCGGTGGTGTAGAGGGAAATACAGCATCTAAAATCAACCACTTCATTGTCCGATTGAACAATCCAATAAGTAGGTGCTAGTGGTCCTGATCTTGACACAGGGACTGTTCATCACACATGGGTCACGCAGCCATGGACGTGTGCTGCCATTTTCAGACGCAGTTGCAGGGCTGTTTCAGTGAAGTGGTCTGACACAGCATTAGGGAACATTAACTGCAAGCCCTCTGCATACAGAGTGGAGGGCCCCATCTGGAGCAGATGGCGATGTAACTGCTATTGGGCTAACGTGGTTTGAAGTTACCCCCCTGACCCAGCCTTCCATATTCATATAACCACACACCCATCTGTGTCACAAAGATTCCGGTTTAGTTTCACAAAGTGGAATTAGAAATGGAATGAACGTTGACAGATTTGTAGCTCCAGCACTCCATTTCTGTTGTGGTACCCCTCCGTGTTCCAGATTCAAATGAGATAGGGCTGCTCTTTTCTGTCTGTGGCTTTCATGAGAAGGGGAACTGAACTCAACTCAGCCACAGAAAAACAAAAAAGTCTCAGGTTTCTGACCAAACAGACTGATTTTCATTATAAAATGCACTCTATATGCAACACCTCATATCAGTTTAGACATGATTAACACACAGCAGCTGAATTTTCCCTGATGTTTTGGGGGTTTGATATTACCCTTTTCATACTACCTAAATAATGCATGATTGCTGTTCACTTAATTTGTTTTCATCCATAGCTACATACTCAATGGTGCTGAATTTTGAAATATGAAAAAAAAGTTTATATATATAAGTTATATATATATATATATATATATATATATATATATATATATATATATATATATATATATATATATATATATATATATTCATTCTCTTTTCAACAGGCACATTATTTAAGTAGTGTGAATATTTATCTATAGGCCACGTGCTGAAAGAAAATGTCAATACATGGAATAATTTGTTAATCACTAATTTTATTTACTCAGTGAATATTTCTGTAGCCTGAACTTGGTTATAAATGGATTAATTGAACCAATTCTAGCAGTTAATTATATAAATAAACATAATAAACCCGGGATGGCCAACTCAAGATATAGATCAATAAAACTGTGTGCTTGGAACAATTATAACTATGGGTATTTGGTTGACATAATACTTGTGAAGTAAAAATAGCATCCCAGCAAGACCACAGTCTTTTGTACCTGTGAACATTGGTTCAGACCTGGGCTGGGAATTGCAATACCATACAGATCCATTTTTTCTGGAGGTTGTTAGCAGAGCTCAGAGAAATGTTTAAGCACACACGTGTGTACTGTAAGTAAGTAAGTGTGCCAACGACTGCTTAGACAATAAAGCATTGTGAATCTTTTATGACTTGTAATGCATTTTAATTCCAGGATATAAAGGCAACAAAAGGTGAACATTTTGAAAGCCGGTGTATACTTTCTATAGGCACTGTATATAGATATATATATATATATATATATGATATATATATATATATATATATATATATATATATATATACACACACACACACACACACACAGCTTGGAAAATAACAACAGCCAAAAATTTGTGACATTTCACCTATTTCCTTTAATATATTTGGGGATGAAACTCCACATAACTGGTAGAACACCATTTCTGAGTGAAGACAGCAGTCCATCTGAAAAAATAAATAAATAAAATAAGTTCACCAGCAAGGGTAGACACACAACAGTAGATTAAACAGCTAGAGGAACAGCTAAATGAAATATATTACAATATAAAGTAATATAGATATCCGATAATTCACTGTTGCGTTTATCAGTGACTGTTACAAACCTACATTATTAAAAGTGTTTATAAAAAATAGGGTTGTCTTAGAAGCTAATATTACAACATTACTTTGTAATTTGTGGTGTAAGTGAGCTCTTACTTTACAAGCCCAGCCTATTTGAATGCCAGATTTACTGAGTGAGTTTGTTCTCATACTGTATGTTCTAGTTTATCTTTTCGTGTGCTTAGTTCTGTACTGAGGCTCTTGCACTGACTGTATTCCTCATATTTATCCTTGCAGTTGGCAGCAGTCCGAAACCTCCTTTATTACAGCATAAGCCGGCAACCCCAAACTCCTGGATAACTCAGAATGCCGGCCACGCAGATGCTTCGGGGATAAATCGAAGAAGACCAGCCTGCAGGCTTGCATGCCAGGCATCCAGCGCCGAGCCTCCAGGTTGGTATTGTCCTCAAGTCTGAAAGTATGAAGAACTCTATGCAGGGTGCAATCTTCACTGTTGAAAATAATACTTCCACGACACTCTTGCAAGTAAAATAAAAGCCCTCTTTTATTTGTAGGTATTGATCAGCATGTAGAGACTGAGACAGAAAGTGATTTTCGAAGAATCTATATAACAGGAAGAATACAGTTAAGATCACAACAACTACAGCAAACAGACTTACAAAGTGCTTTTTGTGTGAGATGCACCTCAGAGCGCTGTACATATTGAATACAGAACTACACCAATACAGTTAAGAGATACCGGCCTAGGGAATTGCAAAGGTCAAGTTACATATAGGGGTTTTTAAGTTTGTTTTAAAGGATTGAACAGAATCCGCATTCCACCAATGATCCAAGATCTTGTGACCTCAGGGCAGACTATGGACAAGTGGAACAGTAATATTTCATACCCATATCAAATTGCAATTTAAATTCCAACATTAATACATGTAGCAGTAATTAAAAGGGCATTATTGTTTGGTAGTTTACCATGTCAGGAAAGTAAAGACCAGGTACTGGCTGATAATCTGGGTTTTATTGCCATCAGAAGCATTTGAGATATTGTTTTTACAGGAGACCACCTCACTGTTGGGCTATTGTTCCCTTTGATAAAACCATTTATTTTATACCAGACATGTCAAATATGTTTTTCAGAAAGGACATTCTGTATTTAACAGCTTTCTACCTCCCTATAAATGCACTGGTGAGAACCACCCTGTAGTTCTGAGCTCCTGTAATTTTGTACATGTTCTTATAGAAGCTCTTCTTCGTATCGTTATGTCTGTACCACCACCTTGTGTTAAATATTAGTAGAGCAAAAATAATCAATAAGGAAATTCTGAAGTAGTTTCGTTAAAGGAATTGTTTAAATAAGGGTTGGTTTCAAAATCATACTTCCTTATCCCATGAGCACGAGCAATAGTGCCACTGGTCCCTCTTTTCTTTTGTTTACATTCTTTTGGTACTTGTTTTTTTTATACTTCAATTTGGAATATGCTGGTATTTAAAGGACTTACTCGAATGGACTGCAATCCACTGAATAGTAAATGAATGTAAAAACCAAAACAGTGATAATGTGAATAAAGTTAGTGAGGTGAGAAAAATGGATTTAAGCATTTTAAAATGTGGATATCACCTTAATTACAGTCATATATACACCAAAAATATATATTGTAGTGTAAATTTAATCCTGCAGTAATTTCAAATGTATTTCTAGAAATGAAGTTGTGTCTTTACAGCATGCAGTCTACCAGTCACTATTTACTCTCATCCGTTTTCTACTATCATCAGGAAGCCCTGAATCATTTTCAATGCTCCACTGACAGACCGTGTCTGCTCGCTTTTTCTGTGCTCTGGGCAGAGCCAGTTCCAGTACCATATCCACACAGTGCTGTACAGCACCTCTAATTCCAACATCCAGCTTATTAAAGGGAAGTGCGAAACAAACAACAACACATGTTATAATATGGCTTGTTTGTTGATAGATATATATGTATGTTCACAGTTAAAATATTCCTTGCTCGGCTTTGTTTTAAATGTAGTGCTGGATTCTAGAGAATGTTTTTCACATTTTGCTGAGGCATCAGACATTGCTGAGTTCAGTTATCACAGTGAAACCAGCTGCTACGATACACTGCTCATACATTAATAAGTGTACAGATGTGTCCGCACTGGCAGCACTTTATTTCCACATTTTTTACCGTAATTCAAGAACATAATGTACCATAAATGTTTATTATTAAACTGATGTCAGTTTTGTTTATTAGTAAGTAAACACATTTTGATATGAAAGCTGAACATTAATATGAGCAAAGAACAACTAAGCTACAAGTTTTGAATGAAAAAAATATTGTAGCCTACTTTTTCACAAAAGTAAAATCAGGCTTGTGTGATTTTGAAATGAGATATATATATATATATATATAATATAATCACACACACACACACACACTACCGGTCAAAAGTACACCTCCATTTTTCCAGTTTTTATTGAAATTTACGTATTTTAATGTGTCAATGTACGCTGAAATTAAAGCATAGAACAAATAAACAATTGGAGATAAAAAAGAAATCATGGAATCGTTTTGTTTAACAAAATTTAATCTAAATTTTTGACTCATCAAAGTAGCCACCTTTTGCAGATATAACAGCCGAACACACTTGTGGCATTCTTTCTACAATGGAAATCAAATAGTGTTCAGAAAGTTTTTCCCAGAAGTTCCCACAAATGTGTTGCACTTGTAGGTTGCTTTGCTTTCACCCTTCTGTCCAGTTCATCCAAAACCAGCTCGATGGGGTTTAAGTCTGAAGACTGTGCTGGCCATTCCATGATTTGAAGCCTACCGTCTTGTTCGTTTCTTCTAAGGTAGTTCTGACATAGCCTGGAGGTATGTTTTGGGTCATTATCTTGCTGTAGGATGAACCCCTGACCAACTAGGTGTATACCAGAGGGTATTGCATGGCGCTGCAAAATGCTGTGATGGCCTTTTTGGTTCAGGGTGCCACTCACTCTGTGCAAGTCGCCGCCTCTGGATCCAACCCCAGACCATCACGCTTCCTCCTCCATGTTTGAGAGTTGGTGTCGCACACCGAGGAACCATCCTTTCACCTATTCGACGGCGTGCAAAAACCCTGCGTGATGAACCGAAGATTTCAAATTTGGATTCATCGGTCCATAAGACCTTCTTCCAGTCTTCAGTAGTCCACTGGCGGTGCTTCATGGCCCAGGCAAGCCTCTTTTTCTTATTTTGCCATCTAAGCAATGAACATATGCTGTTCTGGACGGACAGCACCACAGTGGTAGCCTACATAAACCACCAAGGCGGCCTGCGCTGGTCAGGCCTTCACCACGCTGCGCACAGACTCCTGTCCTGGAGGCACAGAAACTTGCGTTCCATCAGGGCGGTTCACCTCCCCGGTGTAGACAATAAGGCAGCAGACCTCCTGTCCAGAAGAGCTCCAGACAGCTCAGAGTGGAGGCTGCATCCTCAAGTGGTGAAACAGATTTTGGAGAGGTTTCGACCGGCACAAGTCGACCTCTTTGCCACAACTGAGTCCACTCATTGCCCCCTATGGCTCTCCATGGAGAGAGATGGGGGGACCCTGGGAGTAGACGCGCTAGCTCACCCCTGGCCACAGGGACTATTGTATGCGTTCCCTCTGCTACCATTACTACCCCTGACATTATAAAGGATCAGGGTGGAGAGAGCAAAGGTTTTGCTGGTTGCACCCAGATGGCCGAGATGCCCCTGGTTTGCTCTCCTGTCCAACATGTTGTCAGATCAGCTGAGGCAGCTCCCGCTGACCTCCTGAGCCAAACAGGCACCCGATCCCAGCCCACCTCCAACTCTGGGTCTGGCCGTTGAATGGAGCCGTCTATTTAGACGAGGTTTTCCAGATGCAGTAGTAGAAACACTACAGTCTGTTAGGACGCCGAGCACTAGAGCCCAGTACTCATACAAATGGAAGGTTTTCCAAGACTGTTGCCTTGCCGAAGGTCACAATTCTGTGACTTGCCCAATTGAGACGATATTAACCTTCTTACAACACTTGTTTGACACAGGAAAATCAGCGTCCACTTTGAAGGTATAACTGGCAGCAATATCAGTGCAGCATGACAAAATTGACTCGGTGTCCCCTGAGGCACATTTCCTGGCAGTGCAGTTTCTTAAAGGGACTCGGAAGCTTTGTCCTCCCATGAAAAGTATATTCCCCAAGTGGGATCTAGAACTGGTACTTTGGGCCCTTATGGGTCCCCCATTGGAGACAATGGTGTCAGCAGAACTTCGCCCTGTTTCTTTGAAAGTGGAATCTTTAATAGCCATTACATCTGCCAGACGAGTAAGTGAGCTTCATGCAATGTATGGCTTTCACTGGGAATGACTCTCGGGTAACATTAAGAACAAATCCATCCTTTTTGCCAAAAGTGGTATCCTCATTACATATTAACCAATCAATGGTTTTGGAAACTTTCAGACGTCCCCCTCACGAGTCATAGGAGGACCGTAGACAACACACGCTATGCCCAGTTCGGGCTCTGCGCTGTTATTTGGATAGGACGGCATCCTGGAGACAGTCCAACCAGCTGTTTGTCTGCTATGGGTCCCGCTCTAGAGGTCAGGCCCTATCGAAGCAACGTCTAGCGCACTGGGTGACAGATGTGATACGCTTGGCGTATGAACAGACAGACTCCCCCTTACCGGGAGACGTTACGTCCCATTCTACCAGGGGCCAGGCAACTTCATGGGCTTTCCTTCATGGCGCCTCCTTAGATGAGTTATGCAATGCTGCTACATGGACAGGTAGTAACACATTTGTGCGTTTTTACCGCCTTGATGTTACAAACCGAACGATACCCTCTCTGGGCTCTAGGGTTTTGCCGGCGGCATGCCCTTAGGCGTCATGTGGGCACTGATGCTATCGCCATGGGGCTGTACTGTCGGTAATCTGGAGCCACGATAGCTTTGGTACAGCTTTCCCATTCGGTAATAGTTGTCATTCAAATTGAAAGGGAACATAAGGTTATTACCATAACCCTGGTTCCCTGAAAGGGAGTGACAACCATTACCCTTTGAGGTTGTCTCCCCAGCTGACCTCTGTTTTCGAAAGAAAATGGCCATGTGCTACTGTGAGGATGTCCCTCTTCAACAGGAGGTGGGAGGGACTTCCCCTTTACAGCAGGGCCCTGATAGGGCAGCTTTTTTATATATGCTCAGTGATTGACGGTCAGAGAGGCTCTTCCCATTCGTTAATGGTTGTCATTCTCTTTCAGGGAACCAGGGTTATGGTAATAACCTAACGTTTTCTGACATGTTAGAAATTTGTTGGGATGTTGTAAGAGCGTTGGGAGATCGCAGAAGCTATTAACGGGGCATCGTAGACCCTCTCACACTTATTGACCATTTTGTCCCCGACAACCTCAATTTGTCCCAGATTTTAAGAAATTAGTCTCCGACTCCTCAGCTTGTCGGCGATCTGCAAAAATCATGCAGTGTAAGCCCTGCATAAGCAAGGCAGACTCATTAATTCAAAACCAAAACAGCATTTGTCCAGTGCAATGTTTACACCACTTGAAATAATAAAAAAAACAACTGGTACACTAATGAGAAATTATGGTAACTAAATTATTTTCATGTGCGAGGTCTGTTTATATATTAAAAAAAAAAAACAAAAAAAAAAAAAAAAAAAAATTATAAAAAATAAATAAAAAAAAAAAAATTAAAATAAATTCACAGTGCTCTAGGTCAAACAGATATGTTCGTGTAGGGAGAGTGTATTATGATTGTTTATAAATGTGGCCCTTCCTCTGAATACTTTTCCCTTTTTATTTTAATGCTGAACACAACAAGGTATCATTCATAAATAATGAATGAAAATAGTCACAAA
Organism: Polyodon spathula; assembly: GCF_017654505.1. Taxonomy (NCBI): domain Eukaryota; kingdom Metazoa; phylum Chordata; class Actinopteri; order Acipenseriformes; family Polyodontidae; genus Polyodon; species Polyodon spathula. The sequence goes on along the minus strand of NC_054540.1, from coordinate 36,884,424 downwards.
CTGTCTGATGTGTAAAGTAGAACCGGTGGAATATTAAAGGTGTCTTAATTCTGTATTATTACAGCCCAGATGCCATGATCAACAAAACCCCCCAAAAGAAAATAATAGAAACCCTGCAAATTCTACCACTTCATGAGCAGCTTGTCTTTTTTTCCCCCAGTTAGTCCTCAATATTTCCCCAAAATACAATGGTGTCCCATTGTCAAGGTAATATCACATTGTCAGGGTTAGGATGTTCTGTGTTTAAAAAGAAAAGGGCAGGCAGTCAGAACCCTGTATCTCAGCAAGATCTGAATTTGTCTTTGCTTAAAGACAACCAATATACAGTTCTGCTGAAGATGCCTGAGTTCCGGGCTCCCTGTATGATATATGCTGTATAACCAAGCTGTGACACTGGTTACTGCTGTGGAAAACTTACTGTAATGTGACTATTTTGAACTGTATGTATAATGTGGACACACTTTACCAAAGCGACAGGCTGCTGTCCTCTTCTGACATGTGAGAAGCTTTCTGTTGCAATTCCAGGTGACGTCAAGGCATGTTCTTCTTTCAAAAATTTCCAAATCGCGCTACACTAAATCACTTCCTCTTTTGACAAAGCCTACAACATGTATATCAATCACTACTAGCCCAGTATGTGGTGTTTAAATCATAATTTATATTACTGTTTCATCAGTAGCATACTTCAGTAAAACTAAACCTGCGAAGACATTGATTCCGATACCCCATAGAAACCATTATCTTGTTTCTTTTAGTTCTACAGTATTATGTCTTGTATCCAACTGATATGATATTGGAAAAGTACAGAGCAGTTTCGAAGCAGAAAGGAGAAATTGCATCTTGAATTGCTTTAATCAGAAAACAGAGGACATTGGGGAAACACAGCAGCAGCTCAAAGTCAAACAGCCGCGTGTGTTTTTCTGATAACAAACAAGCTGAAACTCGGAGCAGCTGATTCAAATTCAGCGCCGTTTTGAGACACGGGCGAGGGGAGGAGCCAACAGCACAGCAGAACAACGCAGTTAAACGAGGCAGTCTTCCCAGCGACAGCGAGTGGAAGCGACAGCGAGTGGGAGAAGTACAGGCATGGAAAAGTACAGAGCAGTTTCGAAGCAGTTGGAAAGCAGGCTGACGGCTGCAGAAGAAACTAAACTTCAAAAAAAAAAAACTCAACATGGTCTTCAAGCCAGTAATCTGTGACACCTGCTTGATGTGGGAAATCCGAGAAAACCCAGCGGAGCTAAACCAAGTGTGCGTAAAGTGCCGCGCGATCCAGGATTTGCATAAACTAGTAAGTATGCTAGAAATGGAGCTGGAAGAAGTGAGACAGTTCTTGAGGAACTGGCACACCCACAATTCATGGAAGTCTGCATCACCCCTAACAGACTGAAAGCCACCAGGGAGATAGAAGGTCAGAACAGCTGGGTTCAGGTAGGCAGAAGCAGGGAAAAAAAGAAACTTTGTCAAACACAACCAACAGATTTGAGTCACTTCAGAATTTTGATGAGCAGAACCAACAACAAGAGAATGAAAGGAACAACATCCAGGATCCTATTGACAGTGGTGACCAGACAGCAAAAAGAAGGGAGGTCATGATTGTTGGGGACTCCATATTGAGAAACACAGCAAGTTCAATTCGCAGTTTGGACCCCCTTACTACAACAGTGTGCTGCCTTCCGGGAGCCTCGGTCAAGCACATCACTGAGAACGTGGACAGGCTCCTAGAACGAACAGGAGATGACCCGGTAGTAGTCGTCCACATCGGTACAAACAACATTGGAAGAGACAGACCAAAATCCCTGCAAAACAAATTCAGAGAGCTAGGAAGGAAATTAAAAGAGAAAACCAAAACTGTGGTATTTTCTGGTATACTACCCGCACCTTGCAAAGGACCATATGGACAGCTGGAAATAATTAATCAAAACGCATGGCTGAAGACGTGGTGCACACGGGAAGGCTTCACCTATCTTGATCATTGGACCACATTCTACAACGAGGACTATCTGTATAGACGGGATGGACTGCATTTAAATAACAAGGGAACTAGTCTACTCGGAGAAAAGATCCTCGAGCAGGTTCGGAAGCATTTAAACTAGAAAGGAAGGGGGGAGAAATCAACAAAAAAACAGAAGGGAGACTGCATCAAAACAAGAACAACAACTCAGGTAAGACAACCATTAAATGTATTTATCTAAATGCTAGAAGTATCAGAAACAAAATTCTAGAACTTGAAGCTACTGCACTAACAGGTAACTATGATGTGATAGGTGTTACAGAAACGTGGTTGTCTGAGAGTGATGGGGACGAATATAATATTTGTGGGTATACACTGTATAGGAAAGACAGGCAGGACAGAAGAGGAGGAGGGGTAGCGCTATACATAAGAAACAGTCTTGAAGCCCAGGTGTTAAACCTGGACAAAGAAAATAAAACCGAATCAATATGGGTCAGAATAACAAACAAAAATTCAAAAGGCATAATAATAGGAGCATGCTATAGACCGCCAGATTCAGACGGTGAGCACAATAATCTGTTATACAATGACATTAGAAATGTGTGTAGCAAAGGAGAAGCCATACTAATGGGGGATTTCAACTTCCCCCAAATAAAATGGGAAAACCCGGTGGGTAGCGCGAAGGATGAAATAGAAATGGTGGAAATGACAAATGACTGCTTCCTAACACAATTTGTGAAGGCACCCACTAGAGGGGAGGCATGCCTTGATTTAGTCTTTTCAAATAACGAAGATAGAATAACTAAAACAGAGGTCAGAGAACCACTGGCAAACTCAGACCACAACATGGTCTCATTTGAAGTGTTTTTTAAAACCCCAAAAGTAAAGACTAAAGCTAAGGTTTACAATTTTAGAAAAGCAAACTATGAAGGTATGAAACAGAGACTAACAGAAGTAGATTGGAGTAAAATAGAGAAAACACCCACAGAAGAAGGATGGTTGTTCTTCAAAAATGTAGTACTAGAGGCGCAAAACAATTATATCCCTAAAGTAGACAAATCTAAATGTAAAACTAAATTGCCAAAATGGTTTAATAGATCAATTAAAAAAAATATTCAGCGAAAAAAGGCACTTTACAGAGCATTAAAAAAGGACCAAAAAGAAAGTACGCAGAAAGAGTACACAGAACTGCAAACGCAAGTCAAAAAGGAAGTTAGAAAGGCCAAGAGAGAAATAGAAATGAACATTGCTAAGGGAGCTAAAACCAATTCCAAAATGTTTTTTACAACAGCAAGAGAACATTCAAAGAGGAGATTAAATGTTTAAGAGATACAAATGGCAAAATCGTAGAGGAAGAAAAAAAAATAGCAAATATGTTAAATGATTACTTTTCACAAGTTTTTACAAAGGAAGATACTGACAACATGCCCCACATGTCATCCAGTTCCTATCCAGTTTTAAATAACTTTAGCATAACTGAGGCAGAAGTGTTAAAGGGACTAGGAGCTCTTAAAATAAACAAATCCCCTGGGCCGGATGAGATCCTCCCAGTAGTACTCAAAGAAATAAAAGTAATTTACAAACCGCTAGCCAAGATCATGCAGCAGTCTCTTGACACAGGGGTGGTACCGACAGACTGGAAAATTGCAAACGTAATACCGATCCACAAAAAGGGAAACAAAACTGAACCAGGTAACTACAGACCAGTAAGCCTGACTTCTATTATATGCAAACTTATGGAAACTATAATAAGATCCAAAATGGAAAATTACCTATATGGTAACAGGGTACTGGGAGACAGTCAACATGGTTTTAGGAAAGGGAGATCGTGCCTAACTAACTTGCTTGATTTTTCTGAGGATGCAACATCGATAATGGATAATTGCAAAGCATATGACATGGTTTTTTTAGATTTCCAGAAAGCTTTTGACAAAGTCCCGCTTAAAAGATTAATTCTCAAACTGAACGCAGTTGGGATTCAAGGAAACACATGTACATGGATTAGGGAGTGGTTAACATGTAGAAAACAGAAAGTACTGATTAGAGGAAAAACCTCTGAATGGAGTGTGGTAACCAGCGGTGTACCACAGGGATCAGTATTAGGTCCTCTGCTATTCCTAATCTACATTAATGATTTAGATTCTGGTATAGTAAGCAAACTTGTTAAATTTGCAGATGACACAAAAGTAGGAGGAGTGGCAAACACTGTTGCAGCAGCAAAGGTCATTCAAAATGATCTAGACAAGATTCAGAACTGGGCAGACACATGGCAAATGACATTTAATAGAGAAAAGTGTAAGGTACTGCACGCAGGAAATAAAAATGTACATTATAAATATCATATGGGAGATATTGAAATTGGAGAAGGAATCTATGAAAAAGACCTAGGAGTTTTTGTTGACTCAGAAATGTCTTCATCTAGACAATGTGGGGAAGCTATAAAAAAGGCTAACAAGATGCTCGGATACATTGTGAAAAGTGTTGAATTTAAATCAAGGGAAGTAATGTTAAAACTGTACAATGCACTAGTAAGACCTCATCTTGAATATTGTGTTCAGTTCTGGTCACCTCGCTATAAAAAAGATATTGCTGCTCTAGAAAGAGTGCAAAGAAGAGCGACCAGAATTATTCCGGGCTTAAAAGGCATGTCATATGCAGACAGGCTAAAAAAATTGAATCTGTTCAGTCTTGAACAAAGAAGACTACGTGGCGACCTAATTCAAGCATTCAAAATTCTAAAAGGTATTGACAGTGTCGACCCAAGGGACTTTTTCAGCCTGAAAAAAGAAACAAGGACCAGGGGTCACAAATGGAGTTTAGAAAAAGGGGCATTCAGAACAGAAAATAGGAGACACTTTTTTACACAGAGAATTGTGAGGGTCTGGAATCAACTCCCCAGTAATGTTGTTGAAGCTGACACCCTGGGATCCTTCAAGAAGCTGCTTGATGAGATTTTGGGATCAATAAGCTACTAACAACCAAACGAGCAAGATGGGCCGAATGGCCTCCTCTCGTTTGTAAACTTTCTTATGTTCTTATGTTCTTATGATATGGATATGTAAAAAGTTGGATAAATAAATCCTGTTTTAAATATCATTATACACAGCTGTAACAATTACTGTAGTCACACAATTATTGTTTTGAGATTCATCTTTTATTAGGGAGCTCCCCTGAATCCCTTGTTCAGAAAGATACAGGGCAATAATGCTTGTGACTGGGTAGCCGTCTGCCGTGTGGGTGCATGAATTCACTGCTGAGTGACAGGCAGGAGATCGAGATGGAGGTTGAAGCTGATACGCCCCTTAGGTGAACAGGATTTATTTCCATATCAACACACTGAATAGTTCACATGACACTACCACACGGTGTTGAGTACATACAACACCGTGTACGGGATCTACAATCACTAAACTAATCTCTGTTCAATAATAAACAAACTCCGGCTACTCGCCCAGCTGTCAGCGGTTTCGACTTGCTTACTCACTTTTTGGTACCCAACCCTGGTTCTGGTTCTCTCTCTCTCACTCTCTCTCTCTCTCTCACACACACACTGTGTTGAAGAGCTTGATCATGGCAGATAAGCAGTTAGTAGTGATGCGCAATTAATCTAAAATATGGTTAATTACTGATTATTAAATTAAACACTGGAACCAACTTCAAACGATTAATACACTGGACAATTTCAGTTGATTACTTTCCTATAAAACTTCACGTCTTCTTTATGGTCATTTATCATAAAAGTTACTACCCAGCCACTTTGGATTCCAGTGGTTCACGTCAGGCAACCACTGAAGCTGCTTTCACTATGGGATCTGTAGTCCAAGAGAACCTTGTGACCTGCCCTCCTCTTAAAGCTCCCATAATGCATTCAAAACAGCATCATGAACAAAAACATACAAACTGGTTTTTTTTACACATTTATCAAACACCTTATTAATGACGTTTCATTCCGCAGGAGAAAAGCGGCGGATATTAAATGAAATATATATATACATGTATGTCAGTCCATGTCAGATCAATGACCCGCGAAACTGAAGGTTCATGGATGTTGATATACATATGTATTTATAAGTGAGCTTACCCACAGTCATTGTATTGTTTTACTGGGACTTTCACTTGTACGTATCTGTTATTGTTGACTTGGTTTCTCATTTTAGTTTGGTCAGCAAGGCAGGTTAAGAAATTACTTCAACATGATGTATACTGTATGTTTTGTAGGTTTGAAAGTGCTGTTGAAAAAAGTCATTGAAGATTTATTGTAGTTTTTAATTAGAAATAAAAAATAAAGAAACATTAAGTCAGGAACCTTTTTGTGACTTTTTCCCCTTGCGAATGATGTTATTAGAGTAATCGATAATCACAGTCGGGATTATTGTCAAATATCAAATCGATAATCGAATCGACCTGTGAAAGTGATAATCGCTCATCTCTACCAGTTAGGGCAGATATGTGACGGGCAGATTCACAATAGATTACACTATGTAACACAATTTTTGTTCCTGGGTAGTAAGTGTTATTTCCTAATTGCTTATGCCTCAAAAGTATAGAAAATGGCTATTATTCCCCACAGACTTTGCTTTTGTGACCAGACAGTGATATTTTGAAGTGTACCTATTTCCAATGAGAAAACGGGCGAATGTGTGTCTTTTCGTTCACATAGTCAGAAAAAAACAACATATGAATCCAAATTAACATGTATTTATACTAAAGTAATACAAAAATGACTACAAAAGATTTAGAAGCGAGTAGTTTTTCAAGATTTACAATTATACTGTAAATCACTTTCACAAATCAGCCCCCAAATGTAGTCTCCCATCATGTTCTCATTATACTGTCCTTGGTAGCGGCGTTCAAAGTCCAGTATATCCTGGTGGAAGCGCTCGCCTTGCTCCTCCAAGTACGCTTCCATGTTCTCCTTGAATTTGTCAAGATGAGCATCAAGGATATGGACTTTGAGGGACATCCTACAGCCCATTGTGCCGTAGTTCTTCACCAGAGTTTCAACCAGCTCCACATAGCTTTCGGCTTTGTGATTGCCCAGGAACCCCTGAACCACCGCGACAAAGCTGTTCCAAGCCGCTTTCTCCTTACTAGTGAGTTTCTTGGGGAATTCATTGCACTCCAGGATCTTCTTTATCTGTGGTCCGACAAAGACACCGACTTTGACCTTTGCCTCAGACAGCTTAGGGAAGAAGTCTTGAAGGTACTTGAAGGCTGCCGACTCCTTATCTAGAGTTCTGACAAATTGTTTCATAAGGCCCAATTTGATGTGCAGTGGTGGCATCAGCACCTTCCGGAGGTCCATCAGTGGCTCCCACTTGACGTTGTTCCTCCCCACAGAGAACTCGGTCCGCTGTGGCCAGTCCCGCCTGTGGTAGTGCGCCTTGGTGTCCCTGCTGTCCCAAAGGCAAAGATAGCAGGGAAACTTGGTAAAACCGCCTTGGAGACCCATCAGGAATGCCACCATTTTGAAGTCTCCTATGACCTCCCAGCCGTACTCATCATACTTCAAGGCGTCCAGCAAGGTCTTGATGCTGTTGTAATCCTCTTTGAGGTGCACCGAGTGAGCCAGGGGAAGAGACGGGTACATTATGGAGCAGCACGGCTTTGAGGCTCCTGGATGAGCTGTCAATGAAGAGGCGCCACTCATTCTGGTTACAGGCGATTCCGATTGCCTCGAACAGACTAGTCACATTGTGGCAGAAGCACAGCCCATCTTGACAGGTGAAGAAGCTGGAAAAAGGTTGGTGACGCTTCCTCTGACCTGCGACTTGCACGCTTTCATCCAACAAGTTCATGGCAGTGTGGCACCGGGGCGATGGATGAAGGAAGGTCCAGATACGTGATAGCAGGTGTATTCTTGCCAGTCCGACGTTTGGAAGGGTCCACCATGCAGAAGTAGCAGTTGCTTGAGTGGTCAGTGGGTTCCCGCCAAATTCTTGGGATAGCGAACTTCATGGCTCTGTTTGCCCCTCTGTACCATCCTACAAAAATACATTTATTTCACCCATGACTAATGTGTAAGAGATTCTATATGATGTATTTTTTCAATAACATTGAAAATTGTAAAACATTTTAAAATGAAAAACTTTTACAATTTTAAAAATTTTAACAAATTTTATAACATAAAATTCCAAGCAACAATTTTCCATCTTGCCTTCCAGAGTTTTTTTGCAGTGCTCGCAGGTGAAATGAGGTGCCCAGGGTTTGTCTTGATCCCCGACAGGCATGCCAAAATATGCCTTGTTGGCCTCACACATCTTAGCAGATGCACTTTTTCACCCTTGTCTTGATAAATTGGCCGCAGACATAGCAAAATGCGTCTGCCGGATGCTTGCAGCCTCTTGATGCCATCTCAGAAAAATGCAGATATGTATCCACTTAGGCAGCTGGAACTAAACTGAACTGGTGGGCTTAAGGCCCCTGTATTTATACTACTATTTATATTACTGGAAAGTTCTAGAAGTTACTCCAAGTTTACTCAGCACTGAATCTATCTGGAATGTTCTGGAAAATAGGTAAATTTCAAAATATCACTGTCCTGGTCACAAAAGCAAAGTTTGTGGGGAATAATAGCCATTTTCTATACTTTTGAGGCATAAGCAATTAGGAAATAACACTTACTACCCAGGAACCAAAAAAAATATATATATATTTGTTACACTGTGTTATTTTACCACTGTTTTGTGCTATATATTCGTTTTTGTTTGCACATTCCTCTATAGTTTCATAACAATAAATTAATTTATAAATGCAATTACTGTACACAGGGTTATAAGGAAACCCATTCTGCCTGGTACAGTTTTCTCACTCCCTTTGATTTGGGGAATTGTGCATAGTGATTGAAGTCATTCAGGTGACTGATTTCCCTGTTGTAGCTGCAGTCTGCAATGCAGATTAGTGGTCTGCTAACTGTCCCTTTCAAACTCAGAGATAGCTTTGCTTCTACCTATTATATTGCCAACTGACTAGCAGCGAACTGCTCTTGGCTTCATATACTGTACAGTCAATCTGGTGACTCATCTCTAGGCTGGCACAACCTTGCCTTGTGATGTGTCTGATTTACTAAGTAGTTCCTAATGAAGTTTACAAACTAAAAATAACAATGAAAACCAACATGCTGATTTTAAATAAATGTTTACAAAATGTTGTCATTATTGAAGTAGTTGTATTTCCTTTAAATAAAAAAGTTTTCAGCATTAACACATGCATTTCTGTAGGCGTTTCTACTTACAGCACCATGCCACATGATACGTACACAGTATCTTCGTAGGAGTAAAAGGAAGTACCAAAATAGCTACCAAACAGCATGTCTTTGCATCTAGGCAGTGTCAGGATCTTGTTGATTTTCATTAGCTTCACTAAATCGTTTTCTAGGAAATGAAGATGCTTTGATTGGTGGCATGTATTGTTGTCAACTGCTGTACTCATAAGAAGTTGAGGTTTAATTAGAGCATAACAAGAGAATCCTTTGACAAGATACCCTCTACTTTGCAAACACAGTTTTATCATTCATTTTCTAGTACTAGAAAGACATTTAGGATATACTCTGGTGTGACTTTCATTGTCATAAGCTGTGAAAGTGCAGAAGAGCATCTTGCTTGTGCCATCTTGTGTATTTTATTAATTGATGCTGTTTGTCAATTTTTTCTTTTTTGTTGTAATTTAGTTTTGTCTGTAAATTATTTTTTGTGGCAATAGCCAGATCAGATAGTGATAAATATAAATAATGTGAACCCAAGTATACATAGTAATAAGGCTGTAAATGTTTGAAGTGGATTTCACTAGTTTGCATGGTTTTCACATTTGTATTGGTATTGCTCAGAGGTTTCCATGTTTGTGGTGTTTCCTTAAATTTTGAATACATTTTTCTTCCCCCTCATTAAATCAAAATAATTTCAAATCTGGACGTCATTTTGGTCTGCTGGCTTTGCCGAAGTCGTTCTGATGCAAAGTTGGTTTGTGTTTATTATTTACAGGTGACATGTACAGTCTTATTATCTTACAGGGATCATGCGTCAACTCTTAACCAATAAGACTGAACTTCTGCAGTCTACACATTTCTAAAGGGTTTGCATTTGTTTTGTTTTCTGTTTTCCGGCAGTGCCTTCAAAGCACTCTGACCTCCAGATTCTGGGGACGGAACTGACGAACCAGAGTAGCGGCAGTAAAGCTCCCCAGAGCGAGAGAGGCAGAATGGAGGAGACGCCACCACCACCACAGGGGGAGCCCAGGGGCAAGGTGTCCCACCTCATCAGTCGCTTTGAAGGAAGCAGGTACTGTGCAAGAGCCAGCTGCTCTACACCAGTGTCTGTCTACCAGGAGATAGCGTCTTCCTAAAACCTGGCGGACCACACCAACATGTAACCTGGAGAAGACCTGTTGAGAAATCGTCTTCTTTACAGCGGTGTCCAAAGGCTCATTCATGCATTTAATTACATATATAAAATTACTTATCCAACAATACAGTACCCATCGCAATCTGCTGTTTTTAGAAGACAGTATACAGTGGAGGTAGGGTGCATTTGTAGTGAAATTGAAGGTCATACCAAGCCAAGACTACCCTGTGTCTGAAAAAAGAGAACCCAGTTTAGTTGTTAACATTATGGGGCTATTTTTTTTATTTCAGTAACAAAGTTACCAAAAAGGTAAGCACTGCGCCATACCAGCATCTGCCTTTCTGTCACATTGGTTAAAAAATGTAATAAGGCTGAGCTGCTTACTGCAACCTACTAGGATTGGAGGTTCGAGTTATTATTAGCAGTAGTAGTATTTGTACTTTGAATTTCTTATATTAACAATGCTTTTACCTGTTTCATCAGTCTGACAATATTGAAATAACTGAACTCTCAACACTGTGAGACCTGTAAAGAGGGCAAGGAAAAATAAGTCCACTCAAACACGACATGCCTGTTAGTGAGGTCTAACTCAACATAGCGGAGCAGAAAACTGGAACCAGTATTCCTTTAGTTAGAGCAGGGTTATCTCTCTGAATTAGTTAACTTCATGACAATAAAACCTTCTGCAGCGTTGCTAGTGTGTAGAAGTCATGTGGCTTGCTATTGGAACTCACAGCTTCCCTTTTCAAGTTTCATTTCCATGTAACACCTGATAAACAGACAGCCTTGTGCGCACTGCATTACCAACACACACGTGTGCTAAAAACGGATAATGCTCTTCAAATTGTACAGTATCCATTACATTTAGTAACATTTAGTTTTTAGCAGTATGCTAAATCTTATTGCAGTAAGCTTCGTTAGAAACTGTAGGGGGATGATTTAGCAGCTTGGTATATATTTAAAGAAACGGATTGAGCAGCAGGTTGCGTCTTGCTGTTAATGGGAGCCTTTCTGAAGCAGGATTTAGAATGTCAATGACAGTGAATGGCGGAGAGGTTCCACATGTCATACAATTAAGAGTAACATCATATCAGCTTCAAAAAGACCCAAGACATGCAGCAAAATGGTCTTATCTGCAATATGTGTGTTTTAAAACTGAAGCTGAACACTGTCTGTTAGATATAGGGCAGGCACCCCTCTGGGACTGCAGTGGTGCTTCTCTGTGCTTAGACTACACTTTATGTGGTAAAGCTTCCTTGTTGCTCTGTTACAACGTCAGCTGTATTTCAGCACTGAAGAGGAAGTTGCTGCCTTCAGGTTACAAGGCAGGTTTTCACTCTGATTTCTCTTCTTTTTTTCATTCTCATTTCAAGCCCTTACAAAGAGAGGAAAGATGGCACTCCAGATGCGAACACTGCCATAAGTGTCATGAAGCAACACAGCGCCTCCCCCAACTCCTGGCTCTCGTCGCAGTGCCATAGACTGAAGTCAGATCCAGCGAGGTCTAACCACAGCACAGATGCAGCCTTAGAGTCACAGGATGCACAGAAACACAAGACCAATGGAGTGGTAGCGCAGACGGAGGTGACAGATAAAGAAAATGTGCCCTCGTCCTCATTCGAGAGACCAGCTCAGCAAGACAGCACCACAGCGGACAGTTCTGTACTGAATGGAGGCAGAGGGGACTTATCAGCACAAACTACAAATGCCTGCAAAGGTCAGGCTAAAAATAGCATCAGCAAGACTCCAGACAGCCAGGCTGTAGCCCCTCCAGACACAGACCCGGGAGTGTGTGTGGATGGGACCAGCACAGATGGTTCAGAACCAGAGCTGGAGAAATCAGAGGAACCTGAAAATGAGCAAAATAATAAGAAAGAAGATACCATGGAAGTCAAGGTAAGATATTCCTAGCAAAAAGGATAGTGAAATAGGCTGATCACTTTTTATTACTGGATCCAGGTCAAATTAGTTTCCTGCAAGGCTATCCAATGGTTCATAGTCTTTGACAGAAGCAAGTACAGTCAATATTGATGCAGAAAACTACTCAAACAGTGCCTTAGTGTAGCTGGTACAATTTAGTCTAACTTTTTTTTTATATATATTACATACATGTAGTATATGTATGGCTCTTTTAGAACTCAATGTATCAGAATTCACTCTCTCTTAGAATTCACTCACCAGAAGAATTGTTGAGCAAAGTCTGTTATCTTACATCCCTGTATGAGGTGACAGTCAAAAGTTTGAGCTTAACTTTTAGGAAGTATTGCCTGCAGGGCAAAACTAAAAGTCAGAAGTGAGCACAGGTTCTGCTCCATGCACTGTAACTCTTTTACAGAGACTGCAATGGCAATACTGCATGTGAAGTGGTACAGATTTAAGCTAGGGAAAAAACAAAACAATTGCACGCATTGGTATGCCTAGAAACTCGTCCGAGCTGATTCTCTTTTCATTGATGAACAATGGCATTAGATAGAAATGTTTGACTTGGTGGTTTTTGTACATGTTTGACCTCAATTTAATAAATACGCAATTTAATAAATAAAAACATAACACTTATAAGAAGCTAAGTCAAGTAGACAAATGTTTTGTGGGTGAACTTTAGTTTCTTATAAGCTTTACCTTATAATTCTGATTGAGCGTTTTGATGTTATGGATTCATAAAAGCATAAACTACCAGCTACCATACCATACAGCTATTTCACTTTATTACTTGGTAGACTGTCATACGGAAATATCATTCTTGCGCCCATGCCCCACTAAAAAGAAAGTTTGCCTTTTTACAACGTTGCTTAGGATTGTGTGAGAATGTGTTGTGGTCTAAGAAGATCGAAATTTGCATCAGTGTTTTATTTTTTGTTTTTCCGGGAGGGCTTATCACACGCAAAGCCATTGTAGATGATCAAATCTGTGAGCTTGCCTTGCACAAAGACTGCATGCCTGCCACAAGATTCCCCTGGGTCCTAAACCCTGCTTTGTACCGATCATAAATCCCATGGTAGTGCCTGAAATGTTAGCGAGAAATTGACTTTTGCAGAAATTAAAGGTTTGCTGACCTAAAAGGATTTAAACAGTAGAGTTTGGAGCAAAATACTGGAGAAAATCTGTCCCTGGAGTTGTCCGGGAGAAGTGTCCAAAAAAAAATCCCAGTCCCGGAAAATAAGGGAGCACTGACAGGTCTGCTACCCTACCATTAAACAATGTGGCCTGCAGTACTGGTAATGTGTACTTGTGCAGTAATACATGGTTATGAAGATGGCTTTTACTGCAGTGTAGTACCTATTTTTATCTGTAATTGTATCCAATCTACCTTGTGTGAGTCATCTCTCAAAGGCAGTACTGTACCATATTTTGTTCTGCCAGACAAGTTGTTTATCTCCACGATGAGAAAGCAGCACCGTACCTCTGAATTATTATTACTGTAGGTACTTTATGTGCTGAATGACTTGTGGTTGATTTAGAAATGTATTGTTTGGCTTTGTTGTTCTTACAGTAAGGATGTGTTGAAATACTGTACAGTGTAGTTTCTTCTATTGACTTATTTGATTTCAAATTATTTTATAAACAAAACCTGTTTTTAAATGTTACGTGTTGTTTTTTTAAGTCTGGTCGGAAACTCTTCCATTAAAAAAGAAATAATAATAAAAACTTGGTTAGGACATTTTTGAACTTATTGAGAGTAAAAGAATATGAGAGTGTTTGGACAATGCCTGTGCGTCTGTCAGGCCCTATCTCTGTATGACACGTTTGTTTTATACTGCCAGTGGTGGTTGGTTACGGTGATCATAATTTTCATGACAGTTGTAGCTCTATTTTTATATTTACAGTCATGATGGGAATATTAATGAAGTTGTTTATTAAAATATAAGCCTTTATTTCTGTCCAGAGTGCTGGCGCTTTTAACCATTTGTTCAGCCCTGTTGCTGTGGAGTTGTGCAACTGGATCAGGCTGCAACACTTCACAGAGTAGGACTGACTGCAGACACTTACTTTAGGAAGTGCAGTTATTTTAAGCTCCATGAGGCAACTAAAATAATGTGGTCTGTTAATCTGAGATAATAAAGAACAGCTGAAGCAATTGAATGGCAGCACATTATTCAAGCAGAACAGCACTGGTCTCATTTCAAAGGTATTGTATAATATTAAAACAATCAAACTCTTATGTATCAAGTTGTTAAAGATGCCTGAAGCTTTTTATACTAGAAGGTGGTACTTCATGGCAACAGCAGCATTTTAGTTTTATTTTATCAGTTGATTGTAGTGCTTGTAGCTTTAGAATGACACCACTTACCACTAGTCACAGCGAGGCTTATTATAGAAACTTTCTAGCTTGCTTTTGAACTGTATGCATAGATCACTTCTGCTATATACTGTAGCATCAAGGTCATTTGTTTTTAGTGCAACATTTCTTTACATTTTCGTTAGGCAGGAGGATAAAACACATAGCTTTTCGTTTTTTTTTTTTTTTTTTTGAATGGCTGGGGGGGGGGGGGGGGGGGGGTGCATGGTATAATTACTAACATGCTTGTTTTTGTGTGCCGCAATACAGTATCATATAGAAATTAGATCTTTGTTGGTATAAAAGGTTCTTGTTAGTAGGATTGTAACCTGGTGTAAAAGCACTGTAAAGTTTTCTAATCTTTATTTTATTTATATATGTATTGATTGATTTATTTAACCAGGAGAGTTATCCATTGAGACAGATGCCTCATTTACAAGGATGAAAAAGTGCAATTGCAAAGTAGAAACAACACAGTGAAAACAAATTGAATCAGCAGCATACAGAGATCAAAGAGCAGGATGAACAGGACATCTCTATTTGATAATGTGCACTGAAGGAGAAGCATTGGCAGGAGGTTCTAAACAATTCCAAGTATGATCTTTAAAACCAGAGAGAAAGATAATCAAATTGCATCTTCATATTCTGATGGAGATGTCATGCAAGTGTTGTAATTTATGTACAGTAGACATTAATATTGTTAAATAATTACTGTTCTTTCAAGAATTTCCAAAATATTAGTGGGAAAAATATTGTATCTAGTAGGTGCCTCGTGACTCATCTAGCACAATACTCCTTGAGAGGAATATTATTTTAGTTATTAAGTGTCAGAAGCTGAGGTCTGTCTGTTGGACCGCTTGTCTGTATATCACATATTTTTACTTTACCTAGAGAACTACTTGTCCAATAGTGATGCCATTTGCTGTGGACCTTCTTAAGCATAAGTTATTCAGTATAGTACACCTGGGGGTGTATGGATGCTGTCTGTAGGTAACACTGACATTTAAACATATTTCTAGAGAACTGCTTGTCCAATTGCATTGAAACCTGCCAAGGACCTTCTTTTGAATACCTTATTAAGTATATTGTCATAAAATGTGGGTATAAGTATGCTGTTTGTCTGTCTGTCTGTCTCTGTGTATGTCTGTCTGTTTCTGTATATCTCTGTCTCTGTATATCTCTGTCTGTCTCTCTCTGTATGTCTGTCTCTGTATGTAATGAAACCTGCCAAGGACCTTCTTTTGAATACGTTATTAAGTATATTGTCACAAAATGTGGGTATAAGTATGCTGTCTGTCTGTCTGTATCTTTGTCTCTCTGTTTGTCTGTCTCTCTGTATGTCTCTGTCTGTTAGTCTGTTGTCTGTCTCTCTGTATGTCTAACTTTAAAATATATCCTGAAAGTCACTTGTCTAAATGTAATGAAAGTTGTTTGGAAGGTTCTTTAGCAAATTATTAGAAGCTGGGTGAATATGGAAGTGACCATCTGTCCATACATGTGCAAACAGTAGATCATGGTGATGTACTTCATCATATTCCTGGTAGCTGTCATTTTGTATTTAGAAACCTGGTGGGATGTGTGTCACTGATGTACTGGTATAATAAACTGAGCAACACGATTGAAGCTTGTAAAGTACTCTGCGAAACAGGGGAACAGAATCCGTAATGCAGCACATCTCCATCCGCTCTGTATCTCGTGTCATTGACAGGGAACAGAATCTGCTCTACATCTCACATCATCAACGGAGAACAGAATCCGTAACGCAGCACATCTCCATCCGCTCTGTACATTTCACTGATGAAATACTTTGTCTTGCAACAGAAGTTTAACTTCTGACCATAACAGTTACTGTATCTTTGTTATTCATGATAAAAAAAAAAAGGAATCTGTCCTGTAAAGAGCGTTTCTGTGTAGGCTTTTGTCTTGAGAATCAAAACACAATAGACAACGGAGTTCAATATCTGCTGGATTGGGCTTGATGTGGGCTTGATGGCTGCTCTGACATGGAGTGTGTGAAAATCTGCTTGTATATTACACATCACCCTACACTGTATTTTTTTATAATATATAGTGGAGTAAGAAACAGTAATTTTAATGTGACATCATTTCTATCTGATACGAGCCATTTGATACAAGGAAATCTGAGAGAAGCTACTTCACAAAAATATCAGGGTCTACTATAAATGACAGTAATATATTTAAACTGTATATGGCCATTCATTTTGTTCATTAAATGCAACACTGAGCTATTAATTGGTTATCCTCTGGTAGACTTTCTGTAAAGTAACTTGGGACTGAAAGAGTTGTTTTGGTTGCACCGGAACAGATATCAGGAACTGAAATCTTCCCATTGGAACATTTCAGTATGTCTACAGGGCCTGCTACACTAGTGTCTGTTTGTTAGAAACCATCTGAGTTCAACATTTTAATGTGTCAATTATGTTAACTTTTGTGACATTTAACAGCATGTTCTCATCAGCCTTAAAATCAGATGTAAAAACAAAAACCTGTGATATTCAGCTTTAGAATTTAGCATGGGGTGACATCTGTACTGAAATAAACAGTGATTGGTTGATTTCTTATAGTATACAGTATACAGTATATATGCACTTCAAACTGACGTTACTCAGGGTGAACTGCAAACATGAATTAATTGATCAAAGTGAGCTTGTGGGAGCTAAGTTGTTGCTGGTTAAAATAATGATTTTCTTTTCTTTTTTAGGAAACAAATGAACAGAAAATTTACAACATAGCCAGGGAACTTCTACAAACGGAAAGAGCTTACGTCACCCGGGTAAACCTCTTAGACCAGGTGAGATCCATCAGATTACATGGCTTAAATAACTATATAATAACCTGGTAATGAGCAGTATTTCCTGCTCTCACATACTATGGTATCTATAGTATATGTGTGGATATATGTGTAACTACATGGAACTGTACCTTTCAGTTGGCATGTAATTTCACCAGACAACAAGCTGTCCTTATCAAGGCTATTTCCATGTAATTACATGGTAGTTACCATGTGAGACAAGGGAATATTGGTAATTAGCAAGCGATTACAATGTAATTACATTGTTATTGTCGGAGGCTGGCTGCCACTGTGCTCAAAACAAAGCACTCTATCTATTGACATTGTCTAAGTGTAGTGCAATACAAAGTATGTACTGTATACTATAAGAAATCAACCAATCACTGTTTATTTCAGTACAGATGTCACCCCATGCTAAATTCTAAAGTTAAAAAACAGTGACACTTAAATGTTCCTGTGTATAATCTGTGTTTTTGTGATTTATAATAAGTGAATACTTTGTGCATTGGGTGTCTCTTCGTAAAAGAGCCATCATTTCGCTCAGCTTCACTACACTAACCTCTCACCCAAACTATACAGGTGATGTCTCTTCTACAATAAGGGACACCTGACCCTATACACAACTTAACTTATATTGAAAGGGGCACAAAGACCTTCTGCAAAATATCAGATGCTTAAAATGCTATGTGCTTAGGAAATGGCTGCATTGCATAAGTGCTTCCGGCTGTGAGGCCATAAATTAATGGAATTAGTCACAGTTTTGTTTTATTACACCAAACAATCAACATACGCAGCACAGCAAGCGCAGCGTCTGTGCAGAAGGGTCTGATTGAATTTCCTGTTAAATATTGATTTGTGGTGTGCTTGGGTTAACCTTTTAAAAGGTGGTTATTTAGATGGTTATTATCACTCTTCCTGTTTTTGGTGACAAGCGCAACCTTATCATGTTACCCTAAACTGATACTAAAACGAATGTGCTACTGTACAGTTTGCTGCAGAGAAGATGCTTATGGTTGCATGAATTACCACAAATCAACTGAGCATTTGTTTTACACTTCCAGCTTCCTGACATGCAACAGCGACTCATCAGCTACTGATTTGAGGAGTTAAAAAAAAAAAAACAGATAAAAACAATATATTATTTTTTTTAATTAAAAAAGGCAAATGTGCCCAGAAAAAGGTGTTTTTAATGTAAATAAAATGATGTTGAAGCATGAAAAAAGCAGAAAATCCTGCCAGATTTTAATACCACCTTCTCCGATACACACACAGCTAGAGAGTATTTCTGTGTACTACACGCACGCACACACACACACACACACACACAATAAAACTCCCATAGTTTTGATGATTTGCATACAAAGAGGATTAAATTAATGCTTCAAAAAGCTGAGGTTCCTTAAGGAAGTGGAGTAGAGAAGTACTGTCAGTGGGGCAAGTGAGTGCCAGAAAGCAGTGTGTCCGAGTAACGGTTTGCACATGGCTATGAGCTTCCTGTTTTAACCACAACTCCATTTGTGAGTAGCACATGTAACACTATGACCAACTCGACAAAAAGAAATTCAAATAAAATATCAAAGAAGTCTACGTTGTTTATAATCATTACAATGTGTTGTACAGTGTAATAGACTCTACATTGAGAATAAAGATCACTATTATAGTCTATGCAATATTTTGTACTTCCTACAGCCACATGTATTGCACAAACATTGGTACACTGATAACATTGTGTATTGTCACTATTTAAGTTCAGTCCCTTTTGAAGTGATACCAAAAGGCGTTGAATATACTTACAAGGTACGATTTTTGTGGGGTTTTTGGACCACAAAACCCCACGCTGAAAACACCCCCACCCACAGTGACACAATCAGAAAGAAAAATTCCCTAGTGGTTATACATACGGCTGTTGGAAAGTATATATAACCTGGTGGTCGTTGTCTTGAAGTGTTCAAACCTCCTGACGCCCCCATCAATGTTGTTTCGTCTGTGTCACCTGCAGGTGTTTTGTGCCAAACTGATGGAAGAAGCCAACAAGGGTACGTTCCCAGTGGACGTGATAAAAAATATCTTCTCCAACATCTCCTCCATCAACGCTTTCCATGGGCGGTTCCTGTTACCGGAGCTTGAGAAGCGGATGGGAGAATGGTAAGAGAGACCACCAGGGCTGTGTGAACTCCTCCAACTGGCTTGACTCCCACAGATCTGATCTCAGAAGCCAACAGGGCTGGAAATAAGACTCCTATTGCATAGCAATATTACCCATTCCAGGTTTTAATACAACTTGATCAGATACAGTGTATAGGTAACAAGCTCAGGTGTGTCATCTTAAACTCATAATAGTGAAACCAGAAGTGGATCAAACTGCTATGCACTCAGAGTCTTATTTCCACCCATGGCTAAGCAGGGCCGGTCAAGCTAGTACTTGAATGGGAGATCTACTGGGAATCCGAGGCACTGCAGGCTTCATTATTTATTGACTTTCCTCTCTGGTGCAGTCAAGGCAGTCTAGTATGAAATAAAACATGTGCTGGATCCATGACATTGCAGAGAGAGCATCACAGAAATAGCAAGGTAGGGATAAGATGTGTTAGCACAGGCTTGCTTTTCACAGTAGAGACAAACTCTGGCCTTGTTTTTAAGTTGTAATACATAGGTATATCCAAGATGAAAGGGTTTAGAATATGCAATAGACATTAAGGTAGATGTATGTTGTTAGGGCTGTATTATTTTCACAGTAAAAATTGCTTATTTCACTGCATTTTAGTCTAAAAATAGGTATTTGAAGATATTTCACGATTTAAACATAATATTTATATAAGGAGAAAAATTCTACAGCTATTATACAACAGCAAATGTTCCTAAGTATTTAAATGCTTACCTGAAAAACAGTAAATGCTAAATTTGTAGAATATTTCAGGATTGTTTTTGTCCATCTTTTGAAGATATTCTGTTTTAACCATCTGTGAGGCGAGAGTGTATTAAATGGAATGTCCAGACAGTAATTTATGTGTACAGAAATAAAATAATTTATTTTTATTATCTATACACAACAAAACAATTAAATAATAAAAGAAAACAAAATGGCGTGAGGGAGGGAGTTCAGGGGTGAAATCCAAAACAGATCGTGAGAACTCGTCTTTAATCGTCTTCGTGGCAAACCATACATAAACAAAAGAAAAAGACAAAAGAAATGTTAGTGTTTTCAAAAATCCCGCTGCACCAAACTAGTCTCTCCCTCCACTCGTTACTCCGCCTATTTTACTTTCGGACCAACCCCGAACACAGTAGTACGTTCCCTTTAGTATGTAATGTCCCGCCTCTGTAGTCAGTGGAACACCAATCCCCAACTGACAAGTGTCCTTATCCTTCACTTGACTCCAGTGGCTGGAATTTACATACTCGTACTTCCGCCCCTCACCAAGGTGATGCCCCTCATAAAGATGACTTTCACCATGGTCACGAGATCTTGGTAAGGGAAGTCCCGAGTTGGTTTGATGCCTTCTACTGTCGGGAGGCTGAATCATAGACCGAAATCCCTTTGACTCATCACACCATCAATAAATTATCAAACAAAATAAAAACACAAATAAATGTAAAAATAATAACAGACACATGAACCTTCCCCTTCCTGTACTGGACAGAGCAATATTTCTGATCGGTGATGCAGCTGGTGTCCTTTTCATTGAAGACATTTTATAAAAATCGTTGATGCAGTGTGCTCAATTGTTAAACTAAACCGGCTGCCAGGTTTCTAAATGCAGTGTAACAGGTCATGTGTCCAAAAGGCAAATGTTTGCTGTACTTATTTTTAAGTGAAAAAAAGTGTATATTTACAGTATTCTTTCAGAAATGTCTATTTTCATGGTGAGCTACATATTACGCAGCAATGGGTACATTTCACATGAAAAAAACACAGCTTTATAAGTTAATGTTATATTCATATCTGATTGATATGTAGGAGTTCGACGCCGCGGCTAGGTGACATCCTTCAGAAGCTGACCCCCTTTTTGAAGATGTACGGAGAATATGTGAAGAACTTCGACCAGGCCATGGAGCTGCTGAAGGTCTGGACAGACAGGTCTCCGCAGTTCAAAACCATCATCCAGGACATTCAGGTACAGTGACAGACCACTGCAAAACCATCATTCAGGACATTGAGATACAGTGACCACTGCAGACAGGATTATACAGGAAGAATACTGCAGCTGTCTGCTCAAAGAACAATAATAATCTGAAACAAATACACACTGGAAATGTGAAAAAATGTCAAGTTATCAAAAGTGCCCAGCCATTTAAAGTGGAGATATCAAAAACACAAGCCAAGTTTCAAGAAACCAATGGGGCAACCTTGCCCAGCACAAAGCAAATAGGCACAACTGTACAACCGATGGGGGTGAAGGTTGCCCTAATTGTTTCTTCTAACTTTACTTGTGTTTTTCAGGCACAATAAAAGTAGATCGAACCCATGAAAAACACAAGCCAAGTTAATAGGAACAATTGGGGCAACTTGACCCCCATTGCTTTTTTAACCTCCTGTCGTTTCCAGCCGCTGTCAAGCTCATCACATCCATGCTCTGCAACCCCCGAAAACAACAGCACACATTCTCCCCACTCATTCACTCACTCCCCCTTCCCATGCTAAATAACGACGTGACCCGTTCACCTTACAATACATGTAACATAAAAGACAGACAAGACAAACTGAACAGACAAGTCCTGCAACAAAGCAATTATCGTTATAATATTTTTTACCTTTATGTACAAAAATCTTCACTAATATACAATTGAACAAGAACTGTTGAGTATTTATTTTCGTTTCATATGACAGTGAAAAATAAATAAAGAAATATCAAAATAGATAAATAAATAAATGTCTTTGTCTTCATTTAAGTATTCATTTATTTAATTATTTATTAATGTTTTACTTTTATCAAATATACAGGCTATCCTTCAGCATAACTAATTCTCAGAAAAATTTGTGTTCCTTTTTGTCCAGTGGGGACCACAAATAGCATTCCTCTCATCAACCAGTATCAAGAGAAACCGTACGTCCTTTCGCCAATAGGGACCACAATTAATGTTTCACTGACAGGAAACCAATATTTTTCAAGCTCAAGATCAGAATGATGATGATTATTAAGAAGATGAGTGATGACTTCAAAAAATATAACAGTCTTGAAGTCTCAGCTGGCTGACTTCATCTTTCAAAATACTGCTTGTCTCAACTAGAGGTCTTCACAGGTCCAAATTTAATCAACCCAATCCACAAACCAAGTTGTTATTAAACTCAGATGTCCTGTAATATACATATGCATGGATAAAAGTGCCTGGGGTCTGCAAAAACATACCTTGGGAGAAAAAGGAGGACATTTTTATCTTACTTTGGAGACTTATTTCTCTTACTGTATGACAGGTATTAACTTTTTTGTTCTACATTTCACCTAATAGTCTTGGGAACTACAAATCTACTTTTGCTGCGCCAGTATCTTGAAAACACATAAACTATCCTTGCTGTATAGAGAGCTGATAACTTGGCATGAGGAACTACAGTTGCCAGGCCCTACTGTACTAGATGAAGATAAAGTTAATGAACCCTGAGGCTAGTATCTGTTGGGATTCTGCTCCCATGCATCAGTCTGAAGATGTCCAGTGTTTTGTCCTGTGCTGTCTGAAGGTGTCCAGTGTTTTGTCTTGTGCTGTCTGAAGGTGTCCAGTGTTTTATCCTGTCTGAAGGTGTCCAGTGTTTTATTGTGCTGTCTGAAGGTGTCCAGTGTTTTGTCCTGTCTGAAGGTGTCCACTGTTTTGTCCTTTGCTGTCTGAAAGTGACCAGTGTTTTATTCTGTACTGTCTGAAGGTGTCCAGTGTTTTATCCTGTCTGAAGGTGTCCAGTGTTTTATCCTGTGCTGACGGCAGCTCTGCTGTGCTGTGTTGCAGAAGCAGGAGGTGTGTGGGAGTCTGACCCTGCAGCACCACATGTTGGAGCCGGTGCAGAGAGTGCCGCGCTACGAGATGCTGCTCAAGGACTACCTGAAGAAGCTGCCGCAGGAGTCCTCGGACCGCAAGGACGCAGAGAGTGAGCCCAATACCACTCCTTATTACCCACACCGGGAATAGATCTTAATGCCACCAGGACTGAAACAATCCAAATGGGACTAATATCATCAACTCTAATAGTACTAGCAAGCGCCTTCAGTGCATCTCTTTCTTGTAGAATAAAACCAAATGTATAGCGATGATATTGCATCTAAAGAGTAGCCAACAGCATTTAAATAATACATGTAGTTACTTTTAAAGATGAAAATATACTAAAAAGACAAATGCACTGTAATAGATGTTAATTTTCTCAAAGTCCATTTATTTTAATGATTTCAACAATGGCAGTATATTTATATCCAACACTGTTTAAGCCGATGGAATAGATGCAGTGTGTTTTATGCTGTCTGTTAGAGTTCAGGCTTTGGTATTGTGTATTCTGAAGTCTTGCTTTTGTTTTTGTTTAGTTATTTATACTAGTCTTCAGCTTATAAAAGAAAAATCACATGACCCTGTGCTGGATTGCACAGTGATTTATATTGATTTTAGGCAGAAGAGTTTCCAGAACACAGGTTTCAGATTGTAGAAAGGAATCATTACAATAGGAATTTGGTCAGGACCCCAAAATCATGCCGAATTAGATTGCCAGTTTGTAGAGGGGATGGATTACACAAGGCTTACTGCATTTCCTACTTACCTACCCAGCAAACCAAAATTAAGTTTTAACAATTGTCTAGGCCATTTAGTTTATCTTGGTTTTACTTTGGTTGAGTTGTAAAATGGAAAAAATAACTTAGAGGGTTTTTTTTTCTTCAATGATTGTAAATTTAGTGCTCAGTTTTATTAAGTTGTGTCTGATCTTCACAGTCCTGCCTCTGCTGTGTCTGATCTTCACAGTCCTGCCTCTGCTGTGTCTGATCTTCACAGTCCTGCCCCGCTGTGTCTGATCTTCACAGTCCTGCCTCGCTGTGTCTGATCTTCACAGTCCTGCCTCTGCTGTGTCTGATCTTCACAGTCCTGCCTGTGTCTGCTGTGTGTGTCTGATCTTCACAGTCCTGCCTCTGCTGTGTCTGATCTTCACAGTCCTGCCTCGCTGTGTCTGATCTTCACAGTCCTGCCTCTGCTGTGTCTGATCTTCACAGTCCTGCCCCGCTGTGTCTGATCTTCACAGTCCTACCTGTGCTGTGTCTGATCTTCACAGTCCTGCCTCTGCTGTGTCTGATCTTCACAGTCCTGCCTCTGCTGTGTCTGATCTTCACAGTCCTGCCTCTGCTGTGTCTGATCTTCACAGTCCTGCCTCGCTGTGTCTGATCTTCACAGTCCTGCCTCTGCTGTGTCTGATCTTCACAGTCCTGCCTCTGCTGTGTCTGATCTTCACAGTCCTGCCTCTGCTGTGTCTGATCTTCACAGTCCTGCCTCTGCTGTGTCTGATCTTCACAGTCCTGCCTCTGCTGTGTCTGATCTTCACAGTCCTGCCTCTGCTGTGTCTGATCTTCACAGTCCTGCCTCTGCTGTGTCTGATCTTCACAGTCCTGCCTCTGCTGTGTCTGATCTTCACAGTCCTGCCTCTGCTGTGTCTGATCTTCACAGTCCTGCCTCTGCTGTGTCTGATCTTCACAGTCCTGCCTCTGCTGTGTCTGATCTTCACAGTCCTGCCTCTGCTGTGTTCACAGTCCTGCTGATCTTCACAGTCCTGCCTCTGCTGTGTCTGATCTTCACAGTCCTGCCCCGCTGTGTCTGATCTTCACAGTCCTGCCTCTGCTGTGTCTGATCTTCACAGTCCTGCCTCTGCTGTGTCTGATCTTCACAGTCCTGCCTCTGCTGTGTCTGATCTTCACAGTCCTGCCTCTGCTGTGTCTGATCTTCACAGTCCTGCCTCTGCTGTGTCTGATCTTCACAGTCCTGCCTCTGCTGTGTCTGATCTTCACAGTCCTGCCCCGCTGTGTCTGATCTTCACAGTCCTGCCTCTGCTGTGTCTGATCTTCACAGTCCTGCCTCTGCTGTGTCTGATCTTCACAGTCCTGCCTCTGCTGTGTCTGATCTTCACAGTCCTGCCTCTGCTGTGTCTGATCTTCACAGTCCTGCCTCTGCTGTGTCTGATCTTCACAGTCCTGCCTCTGCTGTGTCTGATCTTCACAGTCCTGCCTCTGCTGTGTCTGATCTTCACAGTCCTGCCTCTGCTGTGTCTGATCTTCACAGTCCTGCCTCTGCTGTGTCTGATCTTCACAGTCCTGCCTCTGCTGTGTCTGATCTTCACAGTCCTGCCTCTGCTGTGTCTGATCTTCACAGTCCTGCCTCTGCTGTGTCTGATCTTCACAGTCCTGCCTCTGCTGTGTCTGATCTTCACAGTCCTGCCTCTGCTGTGTCTGATCTTCACAGTCCTGCCTCTGCTGTGTCTGATCTTCACAGTCCTGCCTCTGCTGTGTCTGATCTTCACAGTCCTGCCTCTGCTGTGTCTGATCTTCACAGTCCTGCCTCTGCTGTGTCTGATCTTCACAGTCCTGCCTCTGCTGTGTCTGATCTTCACAGTCCTGCCTCTGCTGTGTCTGATCTTCACAGTCCTGCCTCTGCTGTGTCTGATCTTCACAGTCCTGCCTCTGCTGTGTCTGATCTTCACAGTCCTGCCTCTGCTGTCTGATCTTCACAGTCCTGATCTTCACAGTCCTGCCTCTGCTGTGTCTGATCTTCACAGTCCTGCCTCTGCTGTGTCTGATCTTCACAGTCCTGCCTCTGCTGTGTCTGATCTTCACAGTCCTGCCTCTGCTGTGTCTGATCTTCACAGTCCTGCCTCTGCTGTGTCTGATCTTCACAGTCCTGCCTCTGCTGTGTCTGATCTTCACAGTCCTGCCTCTGCTGTGTCTGATCTTCACAGTCCTGCCTCTGCTGTGTCTGATCTTCACAGTCCTGCCTCTGCTGTGTCTGATCTTCACAGTCCTGCCTCTGCTGTGTCTGATCTTCACAGTCCTGCCTCTGCTGTGTCTGATCTTCACAGTCCTGCCTCTGCTGTGTCTGATCTTCACAGTCCTGCCTCTGCTGTGTCTGATCTTCACAGTCCTGCCTCTGCTGTGTCTGATCTTCACAGTCCTGCCTCTGCTGTGTCTGATCTTCACAGTCCTGCCTCTGCTGTGTCTGATCTTCACAGTCCTGCCTCTGCTGTGTCTGATCTTCACAGTCCTGCTGTGTCTGATCTTCACAGTCCTGCTGTGTCTGATCTTCACAGTCCTGCCTCTGCTGTGTCTGATCTTCACAGTCCTGCCCGGCTGTGTCTGATCTTCACAGTCCTGCCCCGCTGTGTCTGATCTTCACAGTCCTGCCTCTGCTGTGTCTGATCTTCACAGTCCTGCCCGGCTGTGTCTGATCTTCACAGTCCTGCCTCTGCTGTGTCTGATCTTCACAGTCTTGCCTCTGCTGCTTCTCGCATTGGGCTGGCTATGGTGCTGTGGTTCTCAGGTCTTACAGTATTGTTTTATTTCTGTCTATCAGAGACCTCCCACTCAGTATGCTATTTCTGGGGGTTTCTGCAGTGCTGAAAAGGATGTTGGTTCAGTCAGTTGCAGCAGTATTGTCTCGTTTCACAGACACCATGCATGTTAAACTGCTTTACCTAAGTTAACAAGGTTAACAGGGTCTGTGAGACCAGTTCAAAGTGTTATTGTAACAAGTGGCAATTAAATATTTTCAGTCATAAATGAAATACTCTCTGCAAAAATATTTAAAAATATTGTTTTAGGTTTACTAAATAAAATTAAAAATCATTAAGTACCATTGTTCTAATTTTGAAGAGCTACTTTGTAATTTGTTGGAGGATTTTAAACTGGTTTAAACAGGATTTTAATCTCCCTGTCACTTTAGCAGTTTTTTAAGACACACCTGATCTTGTTACCGATACACTAGCAAGCATGTATTAAAACCTGGAATGGGTGAAACTGTTATTCAACTGGAGTCTTATTTCCATCCCTGCAATGCATTAATTGTTGTTGTCAATTGCCTGTCCAAGATTAGATTAGGAATTTGGTTGCTGATTGCACCTGTAATTCTTCATTTTGTGTTATTTAATTGTTAAATTATGTTTGAACCGAATCTATTGTTTTTAATCTTTTCCAGAGTCACTTGAAATTATTGCTACTGCTGCTACGCACTCAAATAGCTCAATTCGAAAATCAGTGAGTGCATTTTTTTCTATATATATGTATATAAAAAAAAAAAAAAAACCCAGAGACAATAAAAATACAGATTAGTACTAATTAACTAGGGCTTTTGATTTTCTGTGTTTTACCCTGTCTTTTATACTCTCCTTTAAGAATTAAACTGTATGCATATGGACATTGTAAACACCCTGTTCTTTCTCATCACCCCCTGTCCTGAGTGACACAGGGAGTGTGGGGAGCACCCAGGGTTACCCCCTGTCCTGAGTGACACAGGGAGTGTGGGAAGCACCCAGGGTTACCCCCTGTCCTGAGTGACACAGGGAGTGTGGGGAGCACCCAGGGTTACCCCCTGTCCTGAGTGACACAGGGAGTGTGGGGAGCACCCAGGGTTACCCCCTGTCCTGAGTGACACAGGGAGTGTGGGGAGCACCCAGGGTTACCCCCTGTCCTGAGTGACACAGGGAGTGTGGGGAGCACCCAGGGTTACCCCCTGTCCTGAGTGACACAGGGAGTGTGGGAAGCACCTAGGACTGATATTCTTCTGGTTTCACTCACAGGAAAATCTGAAGAAGCTTCTGGAAGTGTATGAGATGCTGGGTGATGAGGAGGACATAGTCAACCCTTCCAATGAGTTCATTAAAGAAGGACAAATCCAGAAGCTTGCAGCCCGCAACACCTCCGCCCAGGAACGATACTTGATCTTGGTAAGTCTGTAATCAAGACAAGCATCCTGACTTGGCAGGAACTCCAGAAAACTCACCACAAAAGTAGTCCCATTTATTTGAACTACACACTAAGCTGAGTAAATTTATTTAATTGAAACATGTACATCTTTATTTTTTTCCTCTCAGTGTTTTGTTTTGTTTTGAGCAGAACAGACAGGAGGAATATAAATAAATCCATAACTGTCTCGGATTTCAATAATGTTTTATGGTCTTCAAGCCGCACAACACTCCGAGGTGTCCATACATTCGACGTATACGGCCACCCAGTCAGGCCTTATTGCACACACACACACACACACACACACACACACACACACACACACACAGCAAAAACCATTATTGAGGACTACACAAATGAGTAAATTTATTTAATTGTTGTGTCAATAATATTGATTGCAGAGTCTTCAAGCCGCAAAATAGGACAGGGTGGGAATATAAAAGTTATTTACCATGACGGTCTCATTTCAGGTTCTATGGTCTACACACCAGCCGTTGGGACACATCCGACGGTGTCCATACATTCGGTATACCACACGTGTGCACACCACACACACACACACACACACACACACACACACCACACACACACACACATCATACAGTGCCCATTTTGTTGTGTCAATGCCTCAGAGTTTCATGCACTTAAATGAGGATTTTTTCCACTTATCTACACACCATACTACACACTGTTAAGGTGGAAAAAAGTTTTTATTGAGAAAAAAATTATATATTAAAAATACAAAACTGAAAGATCATAATTGGATAAGTCTCCACCCCCCTGAGTTAATACTTGGTGGAAGCACCTTTGGCAGCACTTACAACTGTGAGTCTGTTGGGATAGGTCTCTACCAACTTTGCACACCTAGATTTGGCAATATTTGACCATTCTTCTTTAAAAAACTGTTCAAGCTCTCTCAAGTTCCTTGGGGAGTATTGATGGGCAGCAATCTTCAAGTCATGCCACAAATTTTCGATTGGATTTAGGTTGGGGCTCTGACTGGGCCACTCAAGGACATTTACCTTTTTGTTCCTTAGCCACTCCAGTGTAGCTTTGGCTGTGTGCTTTGGGTCGTTGTCATGCTGAAAGGTGAACTTCCATCAGCAGCAGGTATCCCTCAAGGATTTTTCTGTACTTTGCTCCATTCATTTTCCCCCTTCTATCTTGACAAGTGTCCCAGTCCCTGCCGATAAGAAACATCACCATAACATGATGCTGCCACCACCATGCTTCACAGTAGGGATGGTGTTCTTTGGGTGATGCACTGTGTTGGGTTTGCGCCAAACATAACGCTTTGCATTTAGGCCAAAAATTTCAATTTTTAGTTTCGTCAGACCACAAACCTTTTTGCCACATGGCTACAAAATCTCCTGAGTGTTTTTTTTGCATACTTCAAACAGGATTCAAGGTGGGCTTT
The DNA here is from genome assembly GCF_017654505.1 of Polyodon spathula. NCBI lineage: Eukaryota > Metazoa > Chordata > Actinopteri > Acipenseriformes > Polyodontidae > Polyodon > Polyodon spathula. Next base: position 36,854,722 of record NC_054540.1, on the reverse strand, counting down.
TTTGAGTAATAGCTTCATTCTTGCCACCCTACCATACAGGCCAGATTTGTGGAGTGTTTGGGATATTTTTGTCACATGCACACTTTGACCAGTCTTTGCCATAAAAGCCTCCTGCTCTTGTAAAGTTGCCATTGGCCTCTTGGTAGCCTCTCTGATCGGCCTCGCTCGGTCATCCAGTTTGGAGGGACGGCCTGATATAGGCAGGGTCTTGGTGGTGCCATACACCTTCCACCTCTTAATAATCGTCTTGATCATGATCCAAGGGATATTCAAGGCCTTTTGATATTTATTTGTACCTATCCTCTGATCTGTGCCTTTCAACAACTTTGTCCTGGAGTTCTGTTGAAAGCTCCTTGGTGCTCATGGTTGAGTCTTTGCTTTGAAATGCACTACCCAACAGAGGGAACCTACAGGAACTGCTGAATTTATCCTGAAATCATGTGAATATATATATATATATATATATATATATATATATATATATATATATATATATATATATATATATATATATATTTAAAGCTTGGGACTTGCTGTCTGTAGCTTGGTGTTGTTTACATTATCGTCAGCATATTTTAAGTGATTGGAAGCTGAAAGTATTTTTTTAAACACCCTTTTCTTATACCAGTACTGTACTAGTTTATTAAAGTAGTATTTATACTAGTGCTATTTTAATAGCAGAACATTCACTGGCAGCTCTGACAAACTGGAACGCGGGCCTTAACATATTCAAATCTATTGATACAAAGTCCCCCAGCTTTCCTGAAAAAATCTGCGTTTCCCTAGTTTTTCTTTTGTATTTTTTATGCTGTCATTAGTATTAAACCTAGTAAATATAGTGTTATAGCAGATTCTACTGTACTTGTTAAACTGGGACTTTGTTAAAAAAAAAAAAAAAAAAAAAAAAACCTAATATTTGTAGGGGGACCCCAACTGTTGTTGTTGATTTCAACTTAGGCACTGTACATAAGGACTAGTAAGTTTAAATCAGGACTAGAATGTTTCATTTTGTTAGTTTCTAACCCTGTATATGTATGTATGTATGTATGTATGTATGTATGTATGTATGTATGTATATAAGGCTCTCGATTATAACGCGCGTAGTGGTGTTGTTCAGACTATAAACAACGTCTCAGTCTAACAACCATTTGTGTCTCTCCTTTTTGATACAGTATCTGAACTGAAGAAAAGCTGCGCTGGCACTTTATAACACTGGCATCTTATACAGTATTTGTTTTATAACTAAATAAATATTAGGCCTATTAGGTTATCTTTTCTAAAGTTTTTTTTTTTTTTTTTTTTTTTTTGCTGCGAGAGAACGTTCAGCTTTGCTTAAGCCCTGCTCTGGCAGCCAAACCTGGGGCGATGCCACTCCCTCTTCCTCTCGCCTGACCCGCTCTCCTTCGAACTGAACTCCCATCGTTGTTTAGCCAGGCTATTTATAGTAAAAACTGCTAATTAAAATGATCCATTTTTTTTTTTTTGGTAAAAAAATATAGCATTGATTACATGGTGTTTTATGTATGGTTAATTCACGGGAAGTTACACGGCGCCCCCCCACCCCTTCCCCCATGTATAACGCTCTTCGTTATAACGTTCATATTGTGTGTGTCCTGAGACCTGCGTTATAGCGAGGGAGCACTGTATATATGAGAGAGAGATGTATGTTTTCATTGTTCGCTCTGCTTTGACCAGATTCCCTTTGAACACATCTTCTAAATAAGTGAAGAGCTGCAGCTTCTGTAATTGACAGTTTATGATTGAGGGGATTGAGATACATCTGCTGATAGAAAATGATCACTGCAATATCAAATTCAATGAATCTACAGTAAACCAGTGGTGTGAAACCAGAGGCCTACAGGCTGCATGCAACATGCAAATAGGGTGAACCTGTGGCCCCCGGACATGGAAGCTTAATTAATGGATTCAGGAAAGCCAAGGTTGTGTTCTTCTACCACGTGAGACTTCAAAATAGGATCATGAAAAATCATTCTCATTTCTCAGACAATTTATTGAAGGTTTTGTTTCTACTTTCTCCTTGCAGTTTAACAACATGTTGCTGTACTGTGCGCCAAAATTCAGCTTAGTGGGGCAGAAGTTCACTGTCCGGAACAAGCTGGGCATTGATGGCATGAAGGTGCTGGAGACCATAAATGAAGACTATCCGTACACCTTCCAGGTGTCTGGGAAGGAACGGACACTGGAGCTCCAGGCCAGGTGAGAAGTAACCGGAGACCAGAGTCGACCTGTATAAAAATTTACCACAGTATTTTTGCACTGTAATTTTGCACTTTTCCCATGCTCTTACTATGAATTTACTATAGTTATCATGGTTTGCCATGTTTTTTAATATTCTTTACCATACTGCTCTGGGCTTTACCATGCTTTCACTATGATTCATTACACTTTGCTATGCTTTTACTGTAAGAAGCTTAGTGTCTCGCTAATCCAAACCAGCTGGGACCAGACCACGTTTAGTTATTTCATTTTGGGTACTGATCTGTACAGCGTTAAAAAAAGAATTGTTTAGTCTTTATATTTTCTGTTTGTTTGTATGGCTATATTTTAGTCAAAAATCAATCAAAAAGAGGCATCGAATTTACACACTTGGCACACAATAATCTATATTATTGCATGTCATTATCACTGCTTGGTCCAGGTTAGCGAGAGGCTGCTGTGAGAACTAGGATGCTCGTCCATAGCTATTAAACACTCAATAGTGATGAAGTTAGAAATACGCAAAGAAAATTAATAAATTCACTAACAAAAGTTAGTCTTTCTGAGTGACTTCAATGCAAAATGAAGTTTAAAATCTATATAGAAGCTGAATCTGTGTATTTCATCCAAGAAGTCACTAGATTGGAGGTTGGTATCATGACTTGTGTAGAAGGTAGAAGTTCAAAAATACCAAGAGTATCTCAGGTACCACTGCAGTCATATCCAGTAAAGAAAAGGGTTAAAGAAGTCATAAGTGGAAACCAACAGCATTGGAATATGTCCCTTTGGAGGAATGAACCTGTAAGTGGTCTCTTACCAGGTTTTATAAACACTTAACAACTTTGGAGCTGCACCCTTTACATCTTCACTAAAGAGCTTGCAATACACTGTTGAACACTGACACTTTAAAATGGTACAAGAATGGGTTAGAAAATGTAACCTCACTCATAACTGCTGAGAGAATGACAGCTAACAATTTTAGTTTATTTGTAGTTTTTCAAAAACAATTCAAAGTTCAATGTAAATGTTAAGTTTGTTCACTTGTAATATCTGTGTTTCTTGTCTCTTGATTATTAATGAATATCTCGTTTACAATTTTAGCTCTGAACAAGACAAAGCCGACTGGATAATGGTAGGTTTTTTAATGTTGTCTTTTATCCATTACCTCCATTAAAACTCAGTCAAGAGTTATCAGTTAACCCGTCACACCAGCTTTGTTTGTTGTCGCCAACACACTGTCTAAACGAAGAGGCGCCACTGCAGGTCTGTGCCAGTGTACAAATACAGATTGTGCTGCTTTATTGAATATTAAAATTAAAGCACATTTATTTGTGTTTGCAGGCCTTCCAGAAAACAATAGATATCTTTCATCAAAAGAACGAGACCTTCAAAATGGCCACAGCAAAGGAACTGGAGGAGCACTCTCTTGAAGTTTCAGTAAGTCTTTCTGTTCCTGTTTGCTTTTCATTGCACAGGTTTAATAAGAAACTTAATGCACCAAAAGTGTCATTTCTTGATCAGATACTTGACAGTGTAATGGAAAAGTATGGCAGAAATCATGATAATCAATGATACTGAATTGAACCTCTGTCTAATTCAGAGCTACACATTTTAAGCCAATTTGCATATTTCCGCCTAAGTGGCGGGTAGACTACAAGGCTTGGTGTCTGGTTGTGGGTAATCACTGAGGAGGTGAGATAGTGAGTGGGTCAATACTCTGTCATGCTGCGGACTATGCATTGTTTTCTTTATTTGTATTCTCTCTGACTTTGTCATATTTGTGAAGTTGCATTGTGATCATCTTCTGATCAACACCTACAAATAAAAGGGGACTTTGCTTGCTTGCTTGCAAGAGTCTCGCGGATGTATTATTTTCAACAGTGAAGACTGCTCCCTGCGTACAGTTCTTTATAATATGTAAAACACACTGTAGCCATTATAGAAACTCAAACCACCTCATGTGTTTTATTGCATCGTGTAAATATGCAACTGGTTTTGCACTGACAGATCAGCCCATTGGATTTATGACTATTGGTAACACATGTTAAACTACAGATTGAAATCAGCTGAAGGCAAAGTGTTTTCTTCTCAGACTGCAGAGCTGGGGAAAAGAGCCCCGCGCTGGATACGAGACAACGAAGTGACCATGTGTATGAAGTGCAAGGAGCCCTTCAACGCACTGACCAGGAGGAGGCATCACTGCAGAGCATGTGGATACGTGAGTACAGCGGCGTCTCCAAGAGCCTTTACAAACATTTTCCCATGTCTATACTAAATATTTACTACCGCTTACCATGTCTGTTAATATGCTTTACCGTACCACTCTGTGATTTATATTGCTTACCAATGCTTTACCATGCTTTCACTGTGCTTTGTTTACTGTGGGAAACTTTTATAAGAGTGTTGTCATTCAAAGCCCATATCTCCGTTTCCCCCCATAGATGCTATGGGTGGAAGTTTCGATAGTCAGAAAGACCCTTCTTTGCCCCTTGGCTAACTTGAAAAATTATCTTTGTCTATAACTCTTCTGTAGGTAGCATTGTAATTGTAGCTGGCTTCAACATTAGTTAAATGGGGAAAACAGCAGTGTCTATTAGAACAGAAAAGATGACAAAAATCATCTGGTTATCAGTATATCCAAGTTTTTCCCATAGAACCAGAATGTTATAAACCAGGTGGTTTAGCCCAGTTTCAGGTACAATACAACACAGAGTTTGTAGACAAGCATCAGGGGATTATTTTCTATCACAGCGTGACAAGTGCGAGTGGTGTGCTACATAAATGAAATATCCAGACAGTATTAGTCTCCCAGTCTTCGTGGGGCATTGGCCATAACTTTAAATACACACAGCAATAACCTAACCCTAAACCTAAGGTTTGTCTGGTATTATGGTCACGTGGTAGGGGTGTTGAGGGTCAATGAAGCACTACATAAATTACTACCCTGTGTGAGCTACGCTGTGGGAGCCTTTGTTCTGTGGCTATATACTGTTGTAACAATTTAATTATTGATAATTTAATGTTTATCTGGGTTGATTAGTTCTCTTACTAACAATATTTAATTGATGTGTTACAAAGATTGAGGATTTACTATGAAAACACATACACGCTCAGACACAAGGAGTGGTTAATCAATAGTAATATTTTATTAATTACACAAATAATAAACAGAAATCAGAAAAGTTAGAAAGTAAATCTCTTAGTCTCTCTAAGCACAAAATGAACAGGCAATTGAAATATGACACTGCAGCAGTAAGCAAGCAGGTTGTGACATAGTAGCTTGCTCACACACACCCATCCAAGCACACAGCCTCAACTGAGGTGATGCAGACAATCTTAGAATATATCACATTATGCTTATTAATGGCATATAAATTAAGCATATGGCAAGTTTACTTTTAAAGAAATTTTTCATTCAAAAATATGAGGTAGATTACTTATACTTCATCAAGTTTCACTGAAAGTTATTTCCCACGCAACGTGAGCAAACTAAATAATTAACAGTTCATTTCTATGTGAATGTGTTACATTTAATTAATTTAGTTCCATGAAAGGAAAATGCAACTGGAATTATACTCAACGGTTCCTTGAAGCGTAGACTTTTGGTTTGCTGGTTTGGAAACTCAATCTGTTGAAGTGTCCAGTACAAAAACTCTCCTCTCAGCAACGATGTCTTCAAGCCCACGTTGGATCAAACTTGGCAGCAAAGCTTTCAATTCTCGATAGAATCAAAAAACATCTGCAACTTCAGTCCTCGATGTAGGGTCCACAACAGCGCCCGTCCGCTCTGTCCTCTTCAGCCCGACGTGGCGAGAAAGAAGGTAGTGCAAATGTCAATTTTGATGGGCAATAATTTCCATTTTGACCTGAGTTGCTTTGTTTGATTTCAGGTTGTGTGTTGGAAATGCTCAGACCACAAAGCTCCGTTGGAGTACGAAAACAATAAAATCAACAAGGTTTGCAAAGACTGCTACTTCATTTTAATGGGACGGTCCGACAGCGAGGAGAAAAATGACAGTAAGAAGAAAGGCATCTTGGAGGTATGAAGTGGGATTTAATATTGCTGCAGAACTCTGGAAAACACTCACTGCTAAGCTATTTAGGACTTCAAAAACAGCCATCTTAGATGCAAGAGTAATCTGGTTAGCAGTGGTGGCTAACATTGTGTGTGTGTGTGTGTGTGTGTGTTATTTCTACATAGAACAAGTTTTAGAACAAGACCGTGTAGACATTGAGCTTTTCAGGCCACTAGATCGTCTGGAATAAAGTCATTGTAATGTATATATATATAATGTGTGTGTGTGTGTGTGTGAGGTATTAGTTATACACACACACATTACACAATAATACAATACAGACAGCACATCAAAAATAGGACATCATCAGTGTGTTTGATGAGTTATAATTATTAATTACACAAGGTTCCTACAATTAAATTTTATCTCAAAAAAGAGTACAATAAAACCTAAGAAAAAAATAACAAAAAACCAAACCTGGGACCCTGCCTCAGTTTACTGTAAATGACAATCTGCAGTTCTACTGTAGGTTATGGGCAGTCAATGAGAACAAGAATCACTCAAATGCAAACCCGTAACAATGTTCTTCTAGTAGTTTATTGTAAAATATTGTTACGATATGCATGAACGATTATAAATTTACCGTATAGTATATATATATATATATATATATTTATATATATATATATATATATATATATATATATATATATATATAATAAATTATCTATATATATATTATATATATCATTATATATATACATATTATACTACATATATATGTGTTACGTGTGTGTGTGGTGTGTGTATACATACAAATTTAAAAAATATATATATTAAAAAAAAGAGTAGTAACAGGCATGATTGTCATATGTCCTGTAGATTGAGGCCGCTGAAGTCTCTGAAAACAGCATTATCTGTGGATTCCTGCAGTATACAGACAAGACAAAACCGTGGCAGAAAGCTTGGTGTGTCATCCCCAGAAACGAAGCGCTGGTTTTGTATTTATATGGCGCCCAACAGGTAAATCACTTCTTTATTTTGCAGTATTCTTAGTGCAATATTGTGACATTCCATTCCACCCAGTGAGCTCATGGAGAAAGCATTAAACAATCCAGTGTTGTCTAGAACAGTGATACGTGCCAATCCTTCAACTTTCTACCTGTTTCTACTTGCTTCCATCCTATTTTCCAACTGGATTCTCCCTTTCTCTTACCTGTACAGTTTTAAGTGTGAGGATGCAGTGTTCAGCGCTGTTTTAAAAGCATAAAAGGAATACTTTTGCCTTTTTAATAGATATCATGTGCATTCTGAATGATTCTCTTTTGTCTCTGCTTAGTTCATAATAGTGAATCATACCAAAAACACAGAATATCAGGGTCATGAAAATAATTTTTACCAGTGGTGCCTCTGTGCAATGTGTGCCTATGATGGCATCCAGCATAACATGATATATTGGTGAAGGAGCTTAAGTCAATACAACCTACAGTATTTCTATTTTGTTCCATTTGATAATTCTTTATTTAATTGCCTTTTATTTCCTATTTTGAAATGAGTAGTAAGGTATAAGACAAAAAAGAGAAATGACCATTCACGCAACCTAATATCAAACACAGCAATGTGCCCTTGGCTAAAAAAACAACCTTTGTGGTCCACTGACTTCTACAAACCACTCTGTCTCCCCCTTGCAGGATGTGAAAGCCCAGGCGACGATTCCTCTGCTGGGGTACACGGTGGAGGAGAGCCAGCGCAGCGGGGACCTGCCGCACAGTTTCAAACTGACCCAGTCCAAGTCTGTGCACGGCTTCTCAGCGGAGAGCGAGGAGCTCAAAAACAAGTGGCTGAAGGTCATCAAGCTGGCGGTGATGGGGGACTTCACTGAGCCCGAACCCGAACCCAGCACAGACCCTGCAGCCTCACAGGACAGCCTGCCAGACAGTCTCTGAAACACACCGTCCTGTGAATATGCATGGGCTTTCTATACTGTGCACTGTCTGCTGTTTGCTCCCTAGGTAGATTTAGTTTTTTTCGCATCCACCTCTGTTCTCAACAATACAATCTGAGTACTGATACGACAGTTAGTTATTTTAGTAGGTTTGTTTATTTTAACACTAGGAATGAGAAGGAAAAGAAGAGCTGTTTGGATGGGCCAACTTCTGGATGTGCACTAAGACATTGTAAAAACGTCAGCTGGGAACACTTGTCACTGCATTTGAGGCAAGACAAAGAGATGAAGTCTGACATATTTCTGACATTTTCTTATTCTTTGTGTCTCATCTTATCTCAGTAATCTCCAATAATGCACAAGCTTGCACAAGAACAAAGAAGAGCTTCTACAGCAAAACAGTGGCATTTCTTTGAATACTTCTTTCAAATCATCTGCGGTCTTTATTTTGTGCTGCAAGTCTGTTTTTAAAAGCTTTTCTTGAAGCAAAGTAATTCTTGCAAGGATGTGACGCGACTCTGGAATGCAACTTACCTCCAGTGACATTCAGATTGGGGATTTTAAGCTTGGATGACCATGTCATTGCTTTATCCATCCATCAGTCTGACTCCACAGAGAGGATGTCTGCCACATGAAATGAACATTATGTAAAAGTATATTGCTTTACCCAGTCCTTAAGTTACTTTAAAACAGAGTCTGCTTTAAATGAATCACAGTCCATCCACAAGTTAGGGAACAATTAATAAAATGAATTGATTTAGAAAATGTACACTGGCTGTGCGGCGTGTTATCTTACTGTGTGTTGCCAAGATATAAAAACGTCCACTTCTAAAATGATTTAAATTGTATAGCCAGTGGAATTTATGAAGTGAGCAAAGGTAGCTAGTGGGAGCCCACACTGGAGTGCATACCCCAATCACATTCCTAGAGAGGAAATGGATTGTAATAATTTTGAAGTGCTTTTAAATGTTGTAACAGCATTTTATTTGAACTAATTTATACCAGTGTGGAATTGCATATTAGTAAACGTGTCCAGTCTCCTTTTCTAAGTTAAGTTATTGATTATGTTTTTATACAGTAAAGAAATGAGAAATACAGCTACATTTTGATACTGAAATGTGACTATGGTTCTTGAACAAGATTAAGATTAAAAAAATGTATAAATTCCAAATAAATGAATAAATGCCATATTATTTTTGTTGTGGTTGGTTATTGTATTTTGTGATGCTTTTTCCACCTCATCAGTCCTAATGTAATTTTACAGTACTAATGATTTAAATATCTGTATAGTTTGTTTTTGTCTTGCAATTCATTTAAGGCTGTTAATTATTGGGGCGTGTTTAAATAAATGTAAAACATTTTAAAAAAAAGATAAACTTTGAATGTAAAATAATAGATTATATATACATATATGGCCGTGATTTTCAGAGTTATTTGAAAAATTACGCACTTTAAATTGTCGAAATGGACAAAATGTGTACCTTGTAAAATAAACCATAAAATGATTGTCATTTTGGATCTTATTCTTTTCTTTATAATTACAGTTACACTACATGTATAATGTTTTATAGAGCAATTGCACATATATTTATGTATATCACATCTGATTTTTACATATGCTATTGGATGATTACAGTCAGAAACAGTGGAAAAAGTCTGATACGAAGAATGCCAGCTAAGAAAGTTTTGTGTCCCAGGTTGCATTTTTCTGTTCTCAGTGTTACTCACTTCTTCACATTATGCAGAGAATACAAAAACCACTAGAATGGATACCCCTGCCCCTGCCCCAGGTAGGATAAAGCCTGGTATTGACCTTCTTTAGTAGAATCAGGGTATAAGGAGGCTTCTGTATGTAGGTAAGTATGTAACATTAATACATGCAAAGTTCTTCAGAATCCATGCAGATATACTGCAGAGCTGCAAAAAAATGTATTGGAGCACAAATAAGTGTCCCATCTATCAGTCATTTTCAACTACACAATAAGAGGAGCTGTGGAAATTGCACTAAAGCTTATAAAGAACGGGATAATTATTTTCAACTCCTTTTAACTTTGTCTTTAAATCCATGGCGTCCTTTAAAATAAAATGTAGTCATTTTAGACAGTAGTAGGTGCTTCATGAAACTGTACCTAAGTGTTGATATTCCACTCATTCGCAGGCTGCATTATAGCTGGAATGTGACATTTTCCCCTGGAAGTCTGTAATGGGGGGCTTGTTACATGTGTGAGTCTTCACTAAACAATACTGAGGCAGACACAGAGCATTGGGTGTTGACACACCACACAGTCGCGCAGATTTAATAACATACAAGTGCTAACACTACGGTAACCAGCAAGTGGTAGCCTTAGTGTCACATTTATAAAAGAAAACAAAACAAATCCAAAAATAAAAGTTTGCCACACAAATGGAGAGCGCCAATCTATCTAAAAGGAACGTCCCGCTCCAGGAGTCTACTACTCCATGCAAACCCTCTCTATACACTGTTTGGGATCAACCTCCCCTAAACTAACCTTCTTCTGGGCTCCTGGAGTCTCAGCCTTCTCACACCGACCCCTGCCTCTTCACATGGCCTCGGCTGGGCAATGCCTTCACGAGCACGTCTTGTAGTTGAAGGGTTCTGTAGTAGTTCATCTTGTGGAGCACTCTTCGGAACACTCTCCTGGGTTGTGGTCGTGTGCAGGGGTAGATGCTCCTGGGGTTGGTGCTGGCTCCATAGCTTCAGCTCCCGAGTTGATACAAGTCTGCAACACAACGTGAAACAAAACACAACAATCTTTTGCTCAGCACCTGTCTATGGCTATGGCCGTACAGTAGCCTCAAGCTGTGGTGCAGCCTCCCCGGACACATCCAGACAATCGGGACCGATCAACTCGGCACCGGGCAAGCCTAGCTGCTCAATTAGTTCCTTAGCAACACGTCTCCTGTTGCTTCCATAAAGGCACACATGCAGTCAAGAACCAGCAACAGGGTCTCCCCTTCACAAGGCCTAAATAAAAGTATTGTATTAATTGTGACCATTTTACAAATTCTCTCCAAAGGCTCTGTCTGACTGTGGAAATAGGATAAGATCTGGTTACTTTGAAGTTCAAAGTACCCTTTGGACTTGGGTGGAAGAAAAGGTGCTATTTCCCCTTTATAGAGCGGATTTGGGTATAGGTGTTAAAAACACGATCACAGACGACATGCAGGTTCACACAGACAAGGTGTCGGGCTTCGGCTGGGGGAAGGAGGGGGGCTGGTTTTGCCTTCTATTGTATTTCTGTACTCTTTATCCAAGCTGGCATTGAAGGTTTTTCGATCAATAGAGAGTCCTGTAGGATACCTACAGTATTGTTTTGTTTGAAGATTTGCAGTTCACATCTGGTTACGTTCTGTATTGTGCATCATTGTATTTCCTTATTGTTCCGTTTTTATTGAAAATCACATCAAGAGGACTGGAATTATTATTTTTGAGAAATAAATGAACATTTTATTATTACAAAGGTTTCTCCCAAAAATCAACCAACTATTAATACATGGCTTTTGTATAAGTATTGTAAATTATTTTTGCTCTTCCTTCCAAGTCCACTCTTACCTCCGCAGGAAACCATCATAATTCATTATGGGAGCAAAGTGGTGGCACTGTTGAACTGGTGACACATACTCTCTGTGTGTATATACAGCTGTTTCTATGGCAACTGCGTTAGCACCACTCTTCTAAACCGACAGCTGCATTCAGTCAAATAAATCAACCTCTCTGAGATCAAATCAACTGCCTGGACCAAACAAACACTAATTTCCTCTTTTTCATTTCCTTTATTTACATGGTTTTACTGCAAGTGTTTTTGGTACAGCAAACTGCAACGAAAAAAAACTAGACATTTAAAACAACAGTTTGAATGTTCCCAACGGAATTCCATTAGATGGGTCAAACCTCCACACACATGAGTGTGACTGGGTGTGTGTGTTTGTAAAAACAGCACACAGAGCCTCCAATGCCTTTATAATATTTTCAGTACAGATTAGTTTTGTTCCTAGGGTAGTTTACAGACTGTAGCAAGGTTATTTGTATTACGTGAAGTCCTTTTTACAATAAAGAACTTCAAAATCTGCCAATGTTGTAGTTTTAGTTTAATGTAACCACAAGTTAATATGTGTGTCTCTATATTTCAGTGCATAGGTTTTTGTCACAGCCTTGTGCTAGTAAAAATAATCCTATACCATGCGGAAAAGCTAATTAATATTACTTATATAATATTAGTTATATATAAAAGTCTATTGTGTTGAAAAGCCCTTAATGTAGGCTACTGTATATTCTCACATTATCCAGCAGGCAGCAGGGATCACTATTCAGGCTAAGTACTTAAAAATGTACTTAGAAATGTCCTCAAAAGTGTAATTCAGTGATCTCCTAAATCTGGACACTGACCAGTGGTAGCCACAGACCTTAGGAACGAGGATCAGTTTTTTTTTTTTTGGTTTTTTTTTTTAATAAATACAGTGAATGTTTTTGACTTTACACCAAATTGTTTGACGGGGATGCAGGCTTGTCTACTTCAGACTCTTTACTATAATCTGTGTGAAGAAGGTTGTCGTCCGAGAGATCTGTCAACCCATCGACTGTCCTAACCACACCACCAAATGTTTGTAAGAAACCGGAAGCAGTATTTTGATGCTATTGCACTGCAATCACCACACCGTCAACGGCTTCCCGGCAGTACTGTGCAATCACACCCTCCTGTTATTTACTGTTTACAGCAAACTATCCATTTATCATTATTTCATTTTTGTTAAAATTAATGACCAATTCTTTTTTTCTGCCGGTATGAATTTTTACAATTTGCAGCAACTTTTCTTTCTATATATATATATATATTTTTTTTAAATAAAACATTCACCAAGTGTAATGGGGAACATGTACATTCAGTACGGTACTGAGCTTTTACTCAATCAAAGATTGCGAAATATTATATGACTGTTTCAAGCTGGTCAGAATAAACATGGGTGCATTTAACCACTTAAATTAACACTAAGCTGATTTCTGTTCGAAACATTGAATGCTTTATTTTTTCATTTTAGAAAAATGATGCAAACTCTGTACTGCCGCAGAAGCTTATTCAAATATGTGTTTTTGTCTGGGATGTTCATTGTGTTTTGTAGTTGTAGAGAGAACTGGAACATGTGCTCCAGCTAAAACCCAGAAGGAGATGAACACATACAACTATGTAAAGCTGTTTTAATGTTTATTTTTTTGCCATTAATGCCCAGCTGGGTCATTAGCAGCCAGGAAATGCCCTGCCTGCAGGTATTTATTATTGCTATTATAAACCATTTAAACTTTTAACAGCAATAACATTAAGATTTTTAAATAATTTTTTTATTTTTCTATGTGTCCTACGGTGCTCTTGTCCCGTGCCGCTACAGCGGTTCTTTGACGGTGCAATTCCGCCTGTGAACAGCGAAGCGAACAATTTTTTCTCAACAAACACACCAAACATTAAAAAATCTAAATCAAGTTTTGTTTTTAATTTACTTAAGACAGGGAAAACATTTAAACAAAGACCGTTGTGTTTCGTCCGCTATTAGCAAAGAAAAGTAACAGTTTTAGATAGGTAAATATAACAAACTGATTCTATAACTAACATTATTATTAAACAAAGTATATTCATTTCAAGATGAATTGCAGGTTTCCTGTGAAAGGGCAGTTTTGAAAAATAGCAGGTATGTTCATGGCTGAGATTTCTGAGGGTGTGTGACAGAGATAGAATGATGCTTGGTGTTAGATCTCCCTCCCGACCTGAGAGGGTACAAGATAAAGGGAACAGAATACCCTGGACTAAAAGGCAAGACACTTTATTCCCGTGGGTAGGTGGAAGTCGGCTGGCTAGAAAGGGACCGAGCTACGGTACCCAAACTCAACGACCCGAACGGGAAATGTCATGGCATCCACAGATTGAAGGAGTGGATGCGCTCGTTAACCAAGGGGTCATGACCGAGGGTATAAAATAGGGGCGTAGCAAATTAATCTGTTCCTTTGTAAATGGTTAGAAAAACAACCTAAAAGGGAGTCTCTTTATTTAAAAGAAACCGTGAGTGCTCTGTTAGTCTGTCCTGTAAACACTGTTTGTTTGTTTTGTCTGTTTTCAAGATTACTAGCACAATCCGGAGCTGCAGCTGCAGGCCAGCATTAAACAGGAACACTAGCACTTTCCACAAGCACTTAATTCAGCACTGAGGGAACAGTATAAGTGTCTTTGTGTTTTGTGTGGGTGATAAAACTGGACTTTTGGTTGCGGGTCAAACCCGTGGGATTATACAAACTTAAGTGATATTGCTTCCATCATTTATTATTTACAGATATTCGACATGAGGCTCTGGACATTGTAAACCATTTCAATAAACAACCTTCCACCTGTTCGTAATTGTCTGCGTGACTAATTCGCTCTGCACTGCATTGCACAAAGGCTGACTGAGTAGAACACGTGATATTGTATATCAGTAAAAAGATGCTCCCTCTGGAGCGCAACTACTCCATAGTCGAAAAGCAGTGTTTAGCCATTAAATGGGCTACTCACTCTTTACGATACTACCTGCCAGGATATTCATTTGATCTTGTCACAGACCATGCTCCACTCAAGCAGTTAAGCACAATGAAGGACAGCAATGCCCGGATAACTCGATGGTATCTGGCATTGCAGACCTTCATGTACCACATGGTACATCATGCAGGGATTGGTAGATTCAGCCGAGTGTTCCTTTCGGCTCCACTCTGAACGGTGGGATACGTGACAGAAATACAATGAATCTTGGCTGTAAACCTCCCTACCTGTGAGGTCGATAAGCAGCGAGAACAGAGTTTTTTGGACAGGCTGGTCTGACAGTTCTTTCCCATGGTCGGGAAGCCGGACAGTCTGGAAGAAGGCGAAACTCCGTTGCAAGAACGCATTGACCCGGAAGGGAAACGACATGGCATCCGTAGATTGGAGAGACGGTTGCACTCGTTTACCAAGGGCTCATGTGTGACAGCATAAAAAAAAGGGGACGGAGAATCGTAATCTGTTCCTTCGCTTTGTGCAGTATTGTGATAATGTATTGTGAGTGCTTGTTTTGTCTTGTCTATAACTGTTGCTTGTATATTAATAGACGGCTAACGTGTTCCAGAGCTGTCGCTAAGGGCCAGCATAAAAACCGGAACAGCACTACACTATTGTCACGCATTAAACTGTATCATCCACCACGAGCACTACAGCACGCACCCAGGACTGGTGACCGTGTTAGTACATCGTGGGAGGGATACTTGGATACTTTGGGTCTTTAAACCCGTTATTATTTATCCCGTGCACTACACATAGCTGTGTATTGCCGGGGATCACTGTTTGGTCACCAGACCTGGACTGTATAAAATAAAAGTACTTTCTAACTGGATTTCTAACAGCCAAAGACACAAAGTGAACCTCTATAATTTAAAAATTACTTTTGTTTAATTTATTTAAACAGTTGCATTTTTTCTAATAAATAATGGGCCTGATGTTCAATCTTCGCGCAATCTCCTCGCTAAATTTGTGCCTCGCAAAAAAATTGTGCTTTGGCACAAAATGAGGGATATTCCAAAACAACAGAAAGCAGTTGCAAGACTTTGGAATATAACAGTTTTTTGAGCAATTCACAAATCTCTTTGTGCCTCGCAAAACCGTCTGCGCATTCACTACCAATACAGCAACTGCACGCAACAGCCAAGCGAGAATGCAGAATGATGGACAGTCACCATTAGTAATGTGACAAGCTGCTATCATTGGTGTCGCCACAGTATGTACCGATATTACAACAGACGAGACCACACAATATATCGTGCACACATACATACAGGACCATTCAAATACACAATTGGCGCCATAGCTAGGTGCCAAATTTTCAAATTAATGAACTGATAACGCCACTGTTTTATTGAACACGGACAGTATTGTATAACAAGGAAATACTATATAGGTTTCTTTAAAGGCCAGCTGATCTGACATAGCTGTATGTTTTTGAAGTAAATTTTTTTAAAAAAGGCTTTGGATACTGTCTGTTTTTTTATTTGTTTTTTTTTTTCGAAATGATTTCTTTTTAATATGAGTTGTGCCGTGACAAAGTCTACTGTGGTAGCACACTCTCTGATTTGTAAATGTAACGAATTCATTCAACTACAAAGTAAACATCAATCAAACATTTTTATATACCAAATACATAGAAATACATTATGTTATTCATTCCACTCACCCATTTGAACATCATGATTAAGCACAATTTGTAAGGTTTTGAGTGTCGCCGGAATGGATCTTTTTTGTTGTGACATTTTTTTCTTTAAGAATAATGATTAATTCTATACACCCCTAAAATGTTAATTGTAACCTACTATGATTTCTCAATAAATGAACAGTCTCTGTACAATTAGAAACATCAACATTCAGCAGACTGGACAGCTGCATAAACGTCCAGAAATTACAGTTAACAGAACTGTTTGTCCCGCCTCAGCTAACTTATGAATGGACTGCTGCAGAGAAAATATAGGTCTTTGATTGGTTGATCATATCACCAGTCTGGCTTTAGGAAAATGTAAGCATGCCTTTCATAGCAAGAGTGCCCTGACTGTGACTGGCTCTCCAAAGTGCAGCTGCCCACCCCTACACCCGTAATACGCAGCAATCTATGGAATAGCCAAATAAAGCAACAGGCCACAAGATGGGTGTATGACGTATTTATACAATTAATTTACGCAAACAATTGTAATCTGGTTGGAAAGTGTAATCCGGGTCTGGTGACCAACGAAAGAAAAACGCTCCACAATACACAACAATGTGTAATGCACAGAGCCAAACAAACGGGTTTACAGTCCCAAACAATAAACTTTATCCGCCCCACAATACTAAAACACGGTCACCAGTCCTGGGTGCGTGTATTAGTGCTCGTGGTGGGTGATAACAGGCTATTTGGTGACAGTTTGTGCAGTGCAGCTCCAGCTTGTGCTGGCCCAAAAGCGACAGCTCCGGAACATGTTTAGCTGTCTAGTGATACAATAAACAAGACAATTACTAACACTCAAAACAAACAAACACGATCGAACATTCCTCAGTCCTTCCAGGTTTAAAGTGCAAACCCCAAGCGAAGGAAAAGATTAGCGTTTCTCTGGCCCCTTTTATGCTACCCCACATGATCCCTTGGTAAACGATTTCAATTGCGTCTATAGCTTGCAGCTGCTACCTTGTTTACCTTCCGGGTCAATAAGTTCTTGCAACGTCTCGCTTCCATCCAGGCTGACCGACTTCCTGACCTTGGAAATGAACTGTCAGGCCAGCCAGTCCAGATACTTTTCTGTCCCATCCAGATACTGCTGTCCCGGTAGCTAGGATACACATACAGACAGACACTACCAATTGCTCAGACAGGGCATGACTGCACAGGTTTGTTCTGGCCAGGTCATCATGCAGCATGTGGCATAGATGAGTCGAGACGATACCTGTTCATAATTTGCTCATTGCTGAGCTCCTCATATGCGTGCTGAGGCTGGTACACCCTTTCAGCATATCTTCACCTATGTCGGGGTTGCTGTTGCTGGGTGTGCCTTGCATCATTCACATCCACATGTTGATGGACACGCTGCATGTTACCCACATTTCCCATTGTTGCCTGTTTGTTGTCAGTGCTGGAATGGTAGTGTGCGCGGAGTTAATGCAGTCCTTTTACAATCCTTATTCTGCCCGTCACAAACCTGGTTTTGTGCTTGGCGCATACCTTCGAATATACCAGGATCATGCATATTGTCAGCCACTGGCCCATATTGCGCGATGCATACATTTTATTTCTGCACAGTGCAGAATGGATTGTGACTCGCAAAAGGACGTTTCGAGTATGGCAACTTGTCACTATTTCGGCATAACGGCCATTTGCCTTAGAAACTGAAACAATAGATACTTCCTTTTTAGTCTCGGATACAGGGGAAAAGTGTCATCTACATAACAGTTTTTGATTGGTTAAAAATAAGCCAGTAATATTTGAGAAAAGTTAAAAAAAAAACATGTGCATGTCATGGTGTACAGAACACAATGAGAACTCACTGTATTCTGTACAGCTTTTCAAAATTGCTTTCGCTGTGTCTTTTCTACCATTGTTTTCCCAATAAAGTAAGTAATGCACACGTAACACTTGTTTAATAATATTACTGTATCACAGTAATTACTTACAATTATTCTTAGAATAATAATAATAACACTGCAGAACTAAAGTACCTGACGCTAGTCATAATAATAATAATAATAATAATAATAATAATAATAATAATAATAATAATAATAATAATAATAATAATAACTAGAACTGCCAAACAGTTTCACGGCTTCCAAGCTCAGTACCAGTTGGAAATTTTTTTGCAAGCTGTAGCATTGCAGAACAGATCAATGTCAGCAACAGATCAGTTTTATGGTGCAGTTTCAATTCAAAATGGTGATTTTTGGATAGAGCATATATGGTTTCCTATCTGTGTTCTATAGTAACCATTAACCTATATACACTCTGTAACGAGTTATAAGCTAGTTTTACATTTGACCAAAGATTGTGAAAGGTTTTAAAAAGAAATGAGTCAGGTAGCCGTATTGGTTTACGCACAAACACCATTTTTGAAAAAGTCAATTGTACTGACACAGGGATGGTGCTTGTTATCTTTGGAGTTAATTAAATAAACCATTTTTCAACTGATTTTAAATTTAAGAAGAAAACGTAGGTCTGGCAGCCATCTTGTTTTACAAAAGAACACAGTTTTTCCCTATTTGAATTCCATTGTCCCCAGGATGATGCCTACCAAGTTCTGAGTTAGGCTAGTTGGTTGAATGGTTTTCTAACAGAAGCAGTTTGATGTCTGGGGAGCATTTCAGTAAATTTGCTGGCAGACACTCTGATATTAAAATGTAACGCTAATTTAACTTATGCTTCGCAACTTGAAGCTGGTTCAATTGTTGTTGACATATGCAATGTTTCGGATAAAAAATTGGTTCACCGCTTCCTAAGAAGAAGATTTGGAAAATGTTTTTAAAGAAACGTGTCAGGTGGCCATCTTGCTTTACCATTTTTGAAAAAGTCAATTATATTGACACAGGGATGATGTTTGTCAACTTTGTAGTTAATCCACTAAACCATGTTCAATTGAAGCAGTTTTAAATTTAAGAACCAAACGCAGGTCTGGTGGCCATCTTGTTTTACAAAAGAACACCATTTTGCCATATTTTAATTCCATTATCCCTGGTAGCCATTTTGATATTAAAATGTAACGCTGCAACTTATGCTTCACAACTTGAAGCAGGTTTGGTTGCTGATGACGTATACAAAGTTTCAGATCAATCAGTTCACCGGTTACCAAGAAGATTTTGAAAGGTTTTTCCAAAAAATGCGTCAGGCTGCCATCTTGGTTGACGCAGGAGCAATTATTTTTTGCATCTGAAAAAAAGATGTTTGCCAGACTCTCTGGGATTATACCCTGTTTGACCAGTGGATTAGTGGGGGTGATAGTGTGGCAGGTCAGACATGGCCCAGGGGAAACTGTGGTTGGACACAATGGTGCAGGGAAACTGTTGAATTTCACTGTCCTGATCGTTTCCTGGTGTAAAGGGGGGAACATGCTTTACCAGCTGAATGGCACTTTTATTTAAAGGGAGGATACCATCTTTACGAAATCCCATTTTGATATTATCCTCTGACACAGCCCGTGTGTAGGCAAAACAGGAAAACTGGCTCTTGCCAGTCACCAGATTCACTAGATTCCCCGAACTAAACCAAGTAAAGAAGCAACGGTAGTAAAGGCTTTCTTCAATGGCCCAAATACGCTGTCAAGCGGCTGATGTATGTGTTTTGTATCTGTTGACAGACAGAGGATTTCAATTAGGCTATTCCTACAAATTTCAACCACTTGCTTAGCGATGTGGGTGTCATGCTGACACAGATTAAAATTAGGGGCCTTTAGCATGTGCATATTTCACAAATTGGAAAAGCCATCTCTGGAAGAGCTCACCATCCATATACCAATTTTCTGACACACCATACAGTGCCTTGGTGACCCTTCTAAAGCATATGCTGTGCTTGGAAGGCAGCAAGGGAAAATAATGAAGGGGGGTTTGAGTGGCCAGAAGCACTAGTGCAGCAGTGTACTGTGATGTGATCTGTTGTAGTAGTCTGCTGCTGGAGTCTTTCTTCCCTTGGAACACAGCACCGCTCCAGTGATTTGGGTTTGCCACTAGACTTCATCTTCACACTGTCCATGGCATCACATGGGATTCTATTTAGTAGCTGCTAAAAAAACAAATATTTATTTATTTACTTAAATACAGTGCTATTAAGGCCATTCAAGGGGCTGACAAAATTTAGGGGCAGCCTCAAAATTATCTCTATTTGGTCACTTTATCACATTTTTTTGTCGCAAGTCTGCATTAGTAAAAAGCCTGTACCATGTGGCGAGTGATGGGAATGAAGCTTCAGCTTGGTTAAACCCTAGATGAACCATATGAGGCACAGTGTCACGAAGGAAAGCAGGTTCATTTGATTCAGTTGAACCATTACACGTGATCTGTGAGTGTTTCCATTAGGAATCCTTTGACGTTTCAGACACTGACGGTAACGAAATGTAAGGTTTACCGACACTGTCTAATTTCTACCACAGGGTTCACAGTGCACTGTTTCAGGCAAGCCAAAAAGAACAGTTTCACAAAATCATAAAACCTGAAATGATGTTTCTCGCAATCAATATAACCTGACATGTACTCCTACTAGGAAGCACTGTCTAGTTAGTGGATGGGTAAATTGCAATCTATTTAGAGATAATACTGCTGTTTAGTGAGTAAATAGGGTTTAATTCCCTGCTGGTACGGGAAATATGCATGTTCGCATCTTGATTATATTATTTTACTCAAAATAAATACAATAACGTGACAGTGTTCACTTTGCACAATCTAATTTGAATTGTCATGAAATGCTTGTGACTCAACTGGCTCAGAGATAGATACGGTTTATGCAATTCAAATGCTTCAGGTGATTCCAATGGCAAATACATTCATTCTGCATTTCTCAATTTATTATGATGACATTATTACAATGAAACATACCTACAAACTGAAAATATATATAGTGATTGTTCAAACTGCACTTGTATAACTGAGAACATTAACAGCTGCTTATTAATGTGTACCAAAAATATATTACGGATCATTGCCTTCTCTGTAAACTGCTAGTGTAGTTGTCTATAATGTCCTTTATTATTGATAGTTCCGTGACTTTAAAGACAATGGGTTATGCAAATCTACCATTAGGTGGCACTAAAGATAAGATCATAAAGTGCTGCATGTGATTCAGATCAGTGAAGCTTTTGGTAGCAATGGTTCAAAGTGCTCCGTGATTCACGAGGCTTCACTTTCCCCATCTCTATCATGTGGAAAAGCAAATTCATATTAGTTATATAAAAAGCCTATCGTGCTGAAAAGCCTACTGTACAGTATATGCTCACTTATGGTGGGTATAGGACCCGAAGCCAAAACAAATACGACCCCATCGGCTTGGGGTTCTAATAACACAGCGTGAATATCACACACATGTGCTGGTACAAAAAACATTTACTTGTCTGAAACGCCCATTACTAAAAGTTGGAACAAAAATTAAATCGATCTTGTTAACGCCAGACATATCTTACATTGATTTTGTAAACAAACTAGTTTTCTTGTTCTGGGTGTTGCAAACAACTAAACTTAAATATATGTAAAACAAATGTATCTCCTACCTCCTACTGAAGAGGGACGGCCTCACAGTAGCATCTCGCCATTTTCTAAATCGAAGGTCAGCTGGGGACACGACCTCGAAAGGTAATGGTTGTCATTTTTTTCAGGGAACCAGGTTTATGGTAATAACCTAACGTTCTCTTTCAATGTAATGACAACCATTACTAAATGGGAAGCTGTACCAAAGCTGTCATGGCTCCACATTACCGATATTACAGCCCCACGGTGATAACCTCAGAGCCGTCATGATGTCTAAGGGCATGCTGCCTGTAATATCCTAGAGCCCAGGGAGGGCCTTGCTCGGTTTGCAACATCAAGGAGGTAAAAACGTGCAAATGTTGGACTACCTATCCATGTAGCAGCATTGCAAAACTCATCCAGGGAGGCGCTATGAAAGAGAGCCCACAAAGTCGCTTGGCCCCTGGTGGAATGGGCCGTAATGTCCCCCGGCATTGGGGAGTCTGTCTGTACATACGCCAAGCGTATGGCATCCGACACCCAGTGTGCTAGATGTTGCTTCGAAAGGGCTTTATCTCTAGAGCGGGACTCATAGCAGACAGCTGGTTGGACTGTCTCCAGGATGCCGTCCTATCCGTGTAACAGTACAGAACCCGAACCTGGCAAAGAGTGTGCTGTCTGTGATCTTCCTCTGACTCATGCAGTGGAGGTCTGCAAGCTTCCAAAACTATATGGTTAATATGGAATGAAGAGACCACCTTTGGCAAAAAGGCAGGGTTGGTTCTTAATGTTACCCGTGAGTCATTACCAGTGAAAGCCATACAGGTGTCATCAATGGACAGCGCATGAAGCTCACTTACTCTTCTGGCAGACGTAATGGCTAATAAAAACGCCACTTTGAGGGAAACAGGGCGCAGCTCTCCTGAGGCCATGGGCTCAAATGGGGGACCCGTACGTACCCCCAGCATCAGTTCTGGGTCCCACTTAGGAACCATGCTTTTCATCGGAGGATGGAGCCTCTGGGCCCCTTTAAGAAATTGCACTGCCAGGAAGTGTGCCCCACAGGACACAAAGTCAGTTTTATCATGGCACACCGATATTGCTGCCAAGTAGACCTTCAGAGTAGATGCAGATTTTCCTTCATCAAACAGGTGTGGTAAGAAGGTTAGAATTGTCTCAATAGGGCAAGTCACAGTGTCGTGACCCCCAGCAATGCACCAGTTTTAGAAAACCTTCCATTTATACGAATACTGGGCTCTGGTGCTAGATGCCCTAGCAGACTATAGTGTCTCTACCACTGCGTCTGGCAGACCTTGTCTGGATAGACGGCTCCGTTCAACAGCCAAACCCAGAGTTGGAGCTGGGCCGGGTTTGGGTACCACAATAGCTCCTCGGCTTGGCTCAGGAGGTCCTTGCGGAGCGGTTGCCACGGTTGGCCCCACAACATGTTGAAGAGGAGAGCAAACTAGGGGAGCCTCGGCCATCTGGGTGCGACCAGCAAAACCTGGGCTTTCTCCACCCTGATCCTCTCTAGTGTCAGCGGCAGTAGCGGAGGGAACGCATACAAGAGTTCCAGTGACCAGGGGTGAGCTAATGTGTCTACTCCCAGAGGACCCCCTTCTCTTTCCATAGAGAACCATAGGGGGCAATGAGTGGACTTGGCTGTGGCGAAGAGGTCGACTTGACTGTACGAAATCTCTCCCAAATTTGTTTCGCAACCTGAGGGTGCAGTCTCTACTCCAAGCTTTCTGGAGCTCCACTGGACAGGAGGTCTGCAGCTCTGTTGTCCACGCCGGGGAGGTGGACCGTCCTTATGGAACGCAAGTTTCTGTGCATCCAAGACAGGAGTCTGTGTGCCGCATGGTGAAGGCCAGGTGACCACAGGCCACCTTGGTGGTTTATATAGGCAACCACTGTCGTGTTGTCCGTCCAGACCAGCACATGTTTGTGCGCTAACTGCTGGCGAAAATGAGATAGCGCTAGGGCTACTGCTTGCAGTTATTGAGTATATTTATATGTGCTTGCTGCCAAGGTCCCTTCCACTGACCTTGTATTCCTCTCCCATTTCAGACCGCCCAGGCTGGAGGCGTCCGTAGTGACAACTTCCCTTCTATGAGGGGAGCGAGGGGACATCTGAGGCACAGATTGCCAGGGCGGAGCCACCATTCCAGTGTCTTCCGGCATTGTCTGGAAACTTGCACCTGCCGGTGTCGATCGCGGACCGGGTGCACCTTGAGCCCAAGCTTGAAGTGGAAGCATTCTCAGAAGCCCAAGGGAAGGATTCTCAAGGAGGCTGCCATCAGCTCCAACAACCTTTGAAAAGTTCTGACCTATAGAAGAGCATGCTCCCTGAATTGGGAGAGCGTGACTACCAATGACCGAATCCTGTCTTCCGATAGTGAGGCAAGAATGTTCACAAATTTGATCCTCAGGAACACTGTGGACTGAGATGGTATGAAGTTGTTCTTCTGTTGATGTATGGAAAGCCCTAACTTCGTCCCATGATCTATGACCTGTTTGGTGTGATCCTCGGCGCGTGCTTTGGAATGCGCTCAAACTAGACAATTGTCCAGGTAGTTCAAGATTCGAATTCCCACGCAGCCTGAGTGGCCAACTGAGACTGGTAGAGCACCAAGATGGACATGACGTTCACTGCTCTCATCAACAACGTGGCTGAAGCATATGTGACGGAGAGCGGGAGTGGGAGGGGCTGCTCGGTAGCAGGGGGCAGTCTACCCTGAGCCTGCAGCAAGGTCTCAAGCATGGCCTGCTGGGCTCTCACAACCTGAGCCAGCTTTTCTAAATGTCTCTCCGCAGAGCTCAGGCATTTCACCGGAGGCGCAGAAGGAGACCGCCTGCGTCGACGAGGAGAAGGGGAGCGGTACCTCCTCGGTGAGCATCTACCGCCAGGTGAACGCCCTCTCGAATGGTGCCACCTAGGTGTTGTCCACCATGATGACTCCATAGAGGGGAGTTTATGCCTCCTTACTGGTGGCTGGGTAGGAGAGGGTGATCCAGGGTTATGGAGGTGTCCAGTCCATATCTCCTGGCAGCGCCTTGGCTACATGAGCCCGTCCCAAGCACTGAACACAGTGAGTGTGCCCATTCTCCTTTGGGAGCTTTGCTGTACATTGGTCACACTGGTGAAACCCAGTGGAGGACGCTGCAGAGTGCACTGACATGGCAGCGCGGGCATCAGTGCCAAGTAGACGTCGGTGTAGGTGACCATAGTCGGCGCCGAGGTGGGGACGCGCCAATTGGCGTCGGTGTCGGTGCCGAGGAAGAGCGCGGTCAGCACCGAGTGGTTGTAGTTGGTGTCAAGTCAATCACCATCGGAATCAACGTCGTGGAGGGCGCAGTAGGCGCTGAGCTGGATTGCAGCTGGAGCCGAGTCAATCGCCATCGGAATCAGCGCCGAGCTGGATTGCAGTTGGAGCCGAGTCAATCGCCATCGGAATCAGCGCCGAGCTGGATTGCAACTGGAGCCGAGTCAATCGCCATCGGAATCAGCGCCAAGCTGGAGGGGGGGGGCAGGCACTCGCCAGCCTGCCACAGTAACATTGACAAGTTATGACGGTACATAATTATTATCAAAAAATGCCATTTTCTGAGCACAGTCCATATTGTGGCACATGCACAGAAATACAGAGTAACAGAATATTCTACTACTATTGTATTGGCGCAGCACTCAGAAAGGTAAAGCTGAAGAGACTTTTGAAGCTGTATCAAAGATACTATATTACAGTAATATCATTGGCTATGTGCTTTACTAATCTATACAAATAAACACTTGCACCAGGTCAGGTTGAGGTCAGTTTTGTTCATTTTATTGCACTTTTCTCAGGCAATAAAACATAATTTCCCTGATAGCAGCATAGCTGCATCTTAGTCATAGTTTTATACTTATAAAATAATCTTTTCATTAACTCTTTTTTTACATGCCTAACAGTTTTTTTAGAGTTAACTAGAGTATGCAATTTCCACCAGTAAGATATGCAGTGCATCATATTTAATAATATAGCTGATAATTGCACACAATTGTGAAAAAGATTTCTTATGAAAATGTATATAGTTCCTTATAATAGCACATTCATACAAAGGGATGTGCAATTAATAGGAATCTACTGCATGTGCATTTAACAGGAAAATGCAATTATCATGCAAGCAATTAAGTGGAATACACTGTTCTTGTATAATTCTTAAACCTCTAAATTAACCTAGTACCACTGTATTTGCACACCATGGACATATTGTGAAATCATTGGCATAAAAACTAACACAATATTGGTGAGGTACCTCTCAACAGCAAAATAATATTCAGGTTGCTTTATTTTTTTTCTTCATTTTCCAGAATCATGGCTATAAACAAGACTCCCGTTGCTAGCAGTTTGATCCATCCCTGGTTTTACTAAGAGTCCAATAAGACACACCTGCTGTTAGCAACACTGTGGCTAATCAAGCTCGTAGTAAAACCTGGAATGGGTGAAATTGCTATGTTCTGGTCAGAGCTGGTATTGTGCTGGTTTTAACCGGTCATGGTGGTTCAAGAGGCTGCAACGCAGGTTGAAGAGTTGGTTTATACTGGTTCAATAATTTAAAAACTCCGAAGGAAAGCCAAAACATAAATAAAATAAAACTCTTTATGTTTGATTGTTCAATCAACAGGGCAGTTTATCAGTTGTTTAAACAACCTATACAGTGCATTGATTCCCTATGCCATTTTAGGGAAGATACACTGATAAGCCAAAAAGACTCTAATGCTTTCGTAAACAACGAGAAAACATGTTTTTTATATCTTACAACCTTAAATCTGTATGGTTATTTTGCAGAGAGAAGTGTGAATTAAGACTAGGACACGTGATCCAGTATCGCATTGACAACTTCAGCGTTGCCTATAAAGGACTACAAACCCCAGTTTTCGCAGCGCCATGAGTCTCGGGGAATCTCGTATGCTACCGCCGCTGGGATTTGTAGTTTATTTTCCTCGCTGCTGCGCTTATAACCATTACTGCAGTTCCTTCCCTGAGAACACCAAGCCCCATAATGCAGCGTAGATAACAATATTGCGGTCGTTTCGAGGGTCGGGTTGGTTAAATGGTGGAACTGTGAGGGACATTGGATGACTTTCAGCGCCTCGCTGCAAGAGGGTAGTTCATTCATTTTCCAAATTATCCTTTTCCTTGAACCATGGAGGCACTTATCCCGGTAATAAACAAACTTCAGGACGTCTTCAACACGGTGGGCTCCGATGTTATCCAACTGCCGCAGATTGCTGTTGTAGGAACACAGGTATAAAAAAAAACCTCTGAATTTGTGTGGTTGTATATTATATTGTAATATCAATGGCATGAAATAATTGAGCAATATGGTATGTCTATTACGGTATAGAAAACAAAACAAACGACATTGCAGTGTCACTACGTGAACTGAAGTATGAAAATAAAATGCGTACTGATAGTTTGCATAAATGCAACTGTACTTGGAGGATACAAAACCATTTTTTATATAAAATATGTGCGTGCTAAATTGTTCACCAAAATATGTATTTTACGCGATATACACATAATCCATGTAAAATATGTATTTTTATATATATATATATATATATATATATATATATATATATATATATATATATGTGTGTGTGTGTGTGTATATATATATATATATATATATATATATATATATATATATATATATATATATATGTGTGTGTCATCATGACTGTGGTGCGCAACAGCAGCGCCGCAGTGAAGATTTTTTTAACGTGACACAGGTTAATAGGGCAAGCCAATGAAAGCGACCCAGAAACATGCACTGATAATGGTGCTAGAGATGCAAGTTGTGATTTCATATGATATATTAATGCCACGCAGGTTATACGGAGACGATCTCCTCTGTAAACCGTCACTCAGTCGCCTTGTTTCGATTGAGGTCTTGTGAAAGGCAATGTATCCCTCCGTGTTTCTGTCAATGCAAACGAGAGAAGTGTATGTTCAGTTTACTGAAATACATTTCCTTGGAGCCTGTTTACCGCAGTCTTACACAGAAAGCTGGTTGTATTGACAGTGTAGTTTGTTTATGTTCCCCAGTGAAACTGAATGTAGCTATGTAAGTTTACTGTGATGCAAATATCTGCATTCGCATGCTACTACTTGCATCGAGCAGGGTTATAAATGTTATGTCCTGGATGTTCTACAGCTAAAACATAACTTAAAGTAATGAGAGTTGAGAGCTAATATTATAGGATTCTTCTAAAACCCTTCCATGTACTTCTATATGTGAATTGAAAATAATCTAGGACAGCGATGCGATGAAGACCCAAACATTTATAACGTTAGGTGTGGAATTACTGCATGCTGTTGGTCTTAAAAGCAGAATTTATAGGACGTTGCCACTTTATTTGTAAATAATGTTTATTTGGAACTAAGCTGGCACATCAAGTAGAACCATGTGATTGACTGTGCTGTATGTAAGACCATGAGTAGTTAGCTGGCCAACAACATTTGGAGCATTTGTATCCAAGACAGAAACAGGGAAATCAGAGACTGACCGACATTCCAGAATACAATTGCCAATTGGTAGGTGCTGTGACTGATGCGGGGAGATGACATCTGGAGAGGATGGTGACATCAAGACATCGGTCAATTTGCACAATAACCAAGCCTGTTGAACAGAACAGTGCGCAGGTAGTTACAAAAGTACTGCTTGATTAGGACCACGCGTGTTTCCTAATGAACCACAGAAAAGCAGCACGCAGTTTGTCAGGCAGCACCTTTGCAAGTAGAGGTGCATACAGAAACCAAGTTACCTGTCTTTAAAAAGCAAGATGATTTTTTTTCTTTAGATTCTGCTATTTCTCATCACACATACAAGCAGAGCTTTAGTAAGGGAGCTTTAGCTACTCTAGCTACGTGAGACTCAGTGTAGGGTACCAGGGAGATTTAATTTATTTAACGATTGTTTGAGGCAAACTAAAAGCCCTGCTGATCAGTATTTAGTTGATGTGTTTAGTTGTGGCATCTCTTTACAAGCGGTCTACAAAAGCATAGGGACTGGATGGAGCTCAAGACATAGTGGAGGAGCCAGCTGGTGTCTTGTTTGAGCTGTACATGTAAAGTTGTGCATTTGTTATGCACTTTATTAATGTAAAGCCACTTGCCCTCCCCAGGACATCCATGTAAAGGATATGCTTCACCTCTTTAGTTTATTTACTGGTTAACAATAATAACCAGCAACTGACACCAAAAATTAACCACACAAATTAAAAAAAATAATAAATACTCTAGGAGCGTTATCAGAAATGTAACCCTCGTCAATTTAGGAGATGCAGTATGTGTGCAGTTTTAGAATTGAGTCAAGTACATGTAAATCAAGTAAATACATGTTGTCTTGTTTTGTCTTTACCACCCCATATGACTGTTATGGCATTCCTATAAATCCCTATACTCTGACATCATTTTTCCCATTGTCTTTAATCCACACAGTTTTAAGTTTAAACTCACATCTGCACAATTAACTGCACCCCATGTTTCGCATAGTACTCCTGTAAAGTGTATATTCTTAACCTCCCTGTATTTCCAAACACATCTTGGAATAATATCCCATGTTCAGGTGACCCTGCCCAAAAGCACTGTTAGTAAATGTCCTTTAAACCCTTTTTAAAGGACGTGGTAATCTTTATCAACGTTGATCAGCCTCTGCATGTCTGGGATCTGCATCACTGAGTGGGGCCTTTATGTTATCTAGGGGTACAGCACGTGTCCCAGTGCAGGGTAAGATCCAGAGATGCTGAGATCCTACCAAAAAACTAAACTAATTAGTCTGGGCAGCTGTAATGAGGCCACACCTTCTCTGTGAAACTCTCTGCCCTGAGATACTAGGGATGTTGCTGCCACTCTCGCTAGATTGTATTATTATTATTTATTTTATTCTAAACATCGTGGTGTATTCAAACCATTCTGCCTGCAACAATGCTGGTGCTGTGATTGAAATTAGTTCTGTATTGAGGGAACAGAAAAACAGCTTGGTTGCAGGAGGGAGCAGGATCTGGGTGATTTGTCCCCAAGTAAATGTTGAGAAATATATTCCCCAGTTGATTTATGACCCAAAGTACGTGACGATAAACCCCTTTTAGCATGCTATTCATAATAGCTGGTTAATGGCTAATTGCACAATGACTGGTACTTATTCTGCCTCGTGGATCAAAATCATGAATAAAGATCCCTATGTAGAGGATTATACATTTTATTTTTCAGGTTTGTAAAATCTTAATGGTTCCCAAGGTATTATACAGATTGCAATTTGAAACATACTCTGTGCAATCTCCTAATGCTTTCTGTTTTTGATCTATTTACTTTAGTTACTATGTCTGTCTGTCTATCATATCAATAGCATTTCTTCTAGACTGCACTATGAGCTGTAGATAATATACTTGTTAATAATCTGAATAGGCTTCATCATCCATTATATTACATGATTAGGATTGTTTCTTTTATTGGACAGTTATATGCCTGTGTCTCTCTGGCATTCCCTGTGGTTCTCCCCTTGCTTTGTGGTGCTGAGTCAAACACTTGAACAAAAGGGATCACAATAGAGAGAGGTTGCTGTCCTTTTTATTTGCTGATAATATGCAAAGTCAAGTGACTGAACAATAGTTACTTTGTCTCCTATACTGTACAGTAGGTCCAAAGATAACTTCAGCTTTGAACCACACTGTTAAATATAGGATTTTAAACGGGGATCGTGAATGTGCTTTCTGGATGAATGGTACTGTCCAGCTGATGTGTCTGTCTGTTGCACGCTACATGGTGAGCATGATAAGTGCCTTGATTTTGCACCAGCTTATCATACATACGGTCTGTCTTTCTAGATTGCATTTGGCTATAATCTGATAAACTTCATTTTATACAAATATTTGTACCCTTTCAGGCACTGTGTGATTGATGGCTCACTTTACATACATGTGTGCACAGTTTTTAACTTCAATTTGTGTCTGTGTTGGGAATGATATCTGTACACATGCAGCGGATAAGATGGACTGGATTTCTGGCTGGTTACGTGATTTATAATCTGTAAGTGATGTGCAGTATTATTTTCTATCCTCTCTAGAGCAGTGGAAAGAGTTCCGTTTTGGAGAGCTTGGTGGGGAAGGACCTGCTTCCCAGAGGCACAGGGGTTGTGACTCGGAGACCCCTCATCCTACAGCTGGTGAACCTGACCCCAGAGGATCGACGCAAAGCTGCAGCTGAAGAAAACGGTACCAGCTGCCTGCTGTAACTTCCCTGAAGTCCAGCTTGGAACCTGTATAAAATAGTTATGGATCTTAACAAATGTAGTCTTCTAAGTGTTTACAATTTCTTTGTCGTGGATATATCATTTTCTGTTTCAGTACTCTGTTTCAGTTAAAAGCACCCGTAGCATACATAGAGTTCTCAAGCATGTCTTCTCTCTGTGTTCAGCTGGTACACTAGAGTGTAGTAACCATTAAGCTGCCCCTTCAAATTATTCAAAACAAGATAGCATTTAATGAAGGTAACAGGGATATTTCACAAACATACCAAGTTGTTTTTCAAGTTTCTCTAGCTTCAAAGGCCAGATTAGAAACATAGTGATCCTGTGCTGTGGGGTAAAAGTAGAATCTTAAAATCTATTTATGATAGCAGTGTAATCAAACTAGGAGATCCTTAGACAGGTGAATCCAGTTGATACGGGTGAGTTTATATTGACACACAAGCTGCAGCATTCTGGTTTACTACGAAGGGTGTCGAGAGAGAGATTAAAAGATCAGAGGATGATGACGTCGTTGAAATGTTTTAAGTGTCTGTGTGGTTCATACCGTTGTCAATGTGAAACTGTGGCCACAGGGCTCACACCGTTGTAGCTGCCACTGTGCTGTCCATTCCCCCTTTAGAGCGAGAGCTGGTGCTTATGATAACGCCATGGCATTGCTATTACAGATTGTTTGATAAGTAAGGATTCATTTTGCTGTCCAATGTAATTTGTAGGATGCGAAGAAAACATACCAGAAAGCCTTATACTACCAAAATCGTTAACGGGTGCCCCTTAGTTTTATTATGATCCAAGCTTTAGTTGCTTGTTTAAGATGGCAAGTACATGCATTATTTCAGGTATAGATACTTTTGAAGTAACATTTGGTTAGTTTCAATTGGTTTTGGAAAGATGATAATTTCGGGTTTTGTACTTTGAATCCGACAGTTCCTTTGGGAATGATTGAATTATATGTTGAGTGGTTGTGATTCATCCTACATTAATCTATAGGTATACAATCTGTATAAAAGCACCAGATTATACCCGATGTTACCCTTAAGTAAAAGACAAGTATGCAACTAGAGCAACGCAACCCTGTTTATTTTATTATTCAGATTGAGCACTCCTCAGCAAGCAGCCGATGACACCCGGTGCTCTGGCTTGGGCTGATTCATCATTCCCATGGAATTAATTGAAGAAACTGTTGCTTGTATTGTTGCAGATTATATATGTGTGTGTGTGTGTGTGTATATAAAAAACTCATCATGACCGTGGTGCGCAACAGCAGCGCCGCAGTGAAGATTTTTTAAAGTGACACAGGTTAATAGGGCAAGCCAATGAAAACGACCCAGAAACATGCACTGATAATGGTGCTAGAGATATCAACTCAGTGGCATTTGTGGGTTTTTGAACATAAACTGCTTGTTTCAGGTTCTGCCACAACATCTCAGTGGGGTTTAGGTCTGGACTGACTAGGTCATTCCAAAACTTGTTCTTCAACCATTCTGATGTAGACTCGCTTGTTTGTTTTGGATCACTGTCTTGCTGCATGACCCAGCTGCACTTCAGCTTCAGCTCACGGACGGATGGCCTAACATTCTCGTGTAGAATTCGCTGATGCAGAGCAGAATTCATGGTTTCTTCAATGATAGCAAGTCGTCCAGTAGGGATGGGGTGGTATAAAATTTGTATGGTATGAAAAACACATTTCCTTTCATGGAATGATTTAAACGTTTGGTATTTAGTATTTTACTCTGCCAAATAACTTGGTATGTTTCTTTTTATAAAAACAATCCGAAGAATAATTAAAAAAAAAAAAAAAAAAAAGAAGACTTGTACACTCTGAGCGTTATACTACAACAGTATTAAGATCTATTATTTGCTCAGTGACGTGGTGCTGTAGTTTGTTAAAACATTCATGTATAAAATTAAATAAATAAACAAATAAATACTTTGTTTAGCTGATGGCAAATATAATTGGGAAATGATTGGTCTTTTGCTTAAAACAAACATGTACCACAGGTTAATATTTAAGAGCAGAGATGAATTGTTTATTTTTTCAACCGGATAAATAAAATATGTAAAGCAAAAAAAAAGTATTTTAGTTGTAAATGGGTGTAACAGTGTTCATTGCATTTGCAGTAAGGTTACTAATATTAGTAATACACTTAGGTAGCACAATGTAGCACAATTTTTGTTCCTGGGTCGTAAGTGTTATTTCCTAATTGCTTATGCCTCAAAAGTATAGAAAATGGCTATTATTCCCCCCAAACTTTGCTTTTGTGACCAGAACAGGTACATTTCAAAATATCACTATTTCCAATGAGAAAACGGGCGCTTTTGTGTCTTTTCGTTCACATAGAAAGAAAAAAACAACATATGACTCCAAATTAACATGTATTTACACTAAAGTAATACAAAAATGACTACAAAAGATTTAGAAGTGAGTAGTTTTTTGAGATTTACAATTATACTGTAAATTTACAGTATAATTGTAAATCTCAAAAAACTACTCGCTTCTAAATCTTTTGTTGTCATCTTTGTATTACTTTAGTGTAAATACATGTTAATTTGGATTCATGTGTTGTTTTTTTCTGACTTTATGTGAACGAAAAGACACAAAAGCGCCCGTTTTCCCATTGGAAATAGGTAAATTTCAAAATATCACTGTCCTGGTCACAAAAGCAAAGTTTGTGGGGAATAGCCATTTTCTATACTTTTGAGGCATAAGCAATTAGGAAATAACACTTACGACCCAGGAACAAAAAAAAAAAAAAAAAAAAAATTGTTATATGGTGTTGTTACACATGTGGAGTTTGTAAATAAATAAATAAATAAAAATTCTTCTTACCTAAGAAAATTTGAATACGTTTATAACTTGTTTAAACAAAAGTATGTTAATAATAAGTAGGCGATCCTGCCGGAGTCGCGGGTCTGTGCTAGTTTTATTTGAGACATTGGTCGTGTTCTTATAGAGCTGATTTCCGCAGTGCTGCACAGAATCTCGGAGATGCGCTGTAGATGTCAGTCAACACCCACAGAAATCTGTGCAGATTCTGCATAGCCCAGCACAGCTTTGAAATGTTATTGAACCAAAGGGACGATGCAAAGATCACAAGTGACCTGCTAATTGTAATGCAAATAACCACTAAAACTACTGCTGCCTCCTTGTTAGCGGAGCCTTGTCCACCCTAGATTAAATAAATCAATTGTTTAAACAAACATTATGTAATAAATCCATAAGTGATGCATAATTGTACAATAGTTAATGTTTATCTATTACATTAAACTGACTGTTGATAATCCAGACAAATGTAAATATAGCACGTTTCAAATGTGCTGTGCTGCAAGGTTTGGAGAGGGCGTTTCTCTGAAAGTTGTGTGTGACTTCAGAAAGACAGCAGCCGAGAGCAGCTGGCACAGCAAGCTCTGAGTAACAGAATGCAGCATTGAAACATGTATTCTGTGTCTTTGACCGTTTCCTTCAAAACCATTATCAAAATACAGTATCAGTTCACAAAAAGATCTTCCTCAGACACTTTGCTAAGGCTGTCTATAGAACATTGTTCCAGAACAAATTTGAGGATCATCCAGGTGCTTTTTGGCAAACTTGAGACGAGCATTCACGTTCTACTTAGTGAGCAGTGGTTTCCGCCTTGCTACTCTGCCATGAATCCCATTTTTGCCCAGTGTCTTTGTGATGGTGGAGTCATGAACATTGACCTTAGCTGAGGCGAGAGAGGCCTGCAGATCCCTGGATGTTGTTCTAGGGTTCTTTGTGACTTCCTGGACGATTTTACGCCTTGCTCTTGCTGAGATTTTGGCAGGACGGCCACACTGGGAAGATTCACTACCATCCCAAACTTTCTCCATTTGGACAATATGGCTCTCACTGTGGTTTGGTGGAGCCCCAGAGCCTCAGAAATGGCTTTGTTTCCCTTTCCAGACTGATGGGCATCTACAACTTTTTTTCCGGCGGTCTTCAGGAATTTTTTTTGATCGTGGCATGATGTGCCTCTAGAACCTGTGTGCTGACAACTTCGCTCGGATGGTAAGGACCAAAGTTAGTCAGATTTATATTGGGCAGGGTTGGCCCAAATCAGGCCTGATTGTTAACCAATGTATTCAGTGTAATTATCCCTTTAATTGGGTTGAGTTAACTTGGAGGGGCAATAACTTTTTCACACCTGAAGATTGCATGTTTAATTACCTTGCACACCAAACAAATGAAAGAAGCGCCAAACTTTGGTGTCATTTTTTCTCTGACTCCCTCTATATACTACTACAACCTACAAAGATCTGACCAAATTCAATGTGAAAAATGTGCAAAAATGCAAAAATCAAACAGGGGGCAAATACTTTGCGTGTGTGTGTGTATTAGTACCAGTCAAAAGTTTGAGTACACTTGCTGGAAACTAGGTTTTTTTCATAATTGACAATGTTTTACGTCGTATACATTTCTGTAAATACTTGAAAATGAAAACACATGTTATAATATTCAAAACAAAACATAAGGAGTATCAGAGCAATGTTCAAGAAAATTTGAAAACTGTCTCCAAATCTTGGATTCCTCAGAATAGCCACCCTTTGCCTTAACAGCCTCATAAACACGAGGCATTCGGTTAACAAGTTTCAGCAGGAAATCGCCCGACATGTCTTCCCAGCTCTTCTGCAGCAATTCC
Organism: Polyodon spathula; assembly: GCF_017654505.1. NCBI lineage: Eukaryota > Metazoa > Chordata > Actinopteri > Acipenseriformes > Polyodontidae > Polyodon > Polyodon spathula. Next base: position 36,818,865 of record NC_054540.1, on the reverse strand, counting down.
CTGAGATGTATGGCCCTTGTGGGTAGCTTTGCTTTGATTCTTCTGTCCAGTTCGTCCCATACAAGTTCTATGGGATTGAGGTCTGGAGACTGGGCAGGCCAGGTCATTAGCTTGAGTTGTCCTTCACTTTCCTTCTTCGCCAGATAGTTCTTACACACTTTTGAGGTGTGTTTCGGGTCATTATCTTGCTGAAGAATGAAGGACTGCCCAACTAGCTGTAATCCTGATGGAATGGCATGCTTCTGAAGTATGCTATGCTGGTTGAGCTTGCCATGGACTTGGTAAAGATCACCAACTCTGTCACCAGCAAACAACCCCAGTCCATGACACTGCCTCCTCCGTGGGAACCACACATGCAGAACTCATGCGCTCACCCTCTCGGCGTCTTACAAATACTCCGACTTCCACTCCTTAGACGTCCAGTTTCTGTGTTTTTTGGCCCAGGCAAGTCTCTTCCTCTTATTCTGCACTGTTAATAATGGTTTCTTTGCAGCAATTCTTCCAGTTAGGCCAGCTTCACGCAATCTCCTCTGAACAGTTGATGTTGAAACATCTGTACTTCTAGTAGCATTTAGCTGAGCTTGTATTTCAGGGGAAGTTAATCGCCGGTTTCGCAGACTTGTGACTCGAATGAACTTGTTCTCTGATTCTGAGGTCACCCTTGGCCTGCCTGACCTTGTTCGGTCCTCATGAGTGCCAGTTTCTTCAAATCGTTTGATGGTCTTGGCCACAGCAGTTACAGACACTTGCAAAGTTCTTAGGATTTGTCTTAAAGATTGACCTTAATTTCTTAAAGTAAGTCTTTTTTCTTTGCTTAACTGAGCGTATTTTGCCATTTTCTGCTCCCTTACATTCAGGAATGACAAACTTGTGTTTATGCTACCTATATTTATAGTAATCATGGACCCTCGCCTGTTAACAATAATTGGTGACAAAAGGTTAATTAGATAACATGCTAGTTAACTCAGAGAACATCTAACAAATACACTTTTATACTTAGGCCAGTACTAACACAGTGTTATACACATTTCAGACTTTTAACTGACTTGGGCTTCAGACAGAAATCCCCTTGCTTTAGGTGACCATTTCATTGAAATTGACAAGATCTAGATGTTCATTTAAAAATTAAATTTTTGAATGCAATTCACTTATGATTATCAGCTTATATAAGGACACGTATCATATAATGAAATATTAAGTATATATAGACAAGCTTATACAGTTAAAGCATAGATAATCATGAAAAACCTGGTTTCAAGCAGGTGTACTCAAACTTTTGACTGGTTTTTGTGTGTGTGTGTGTGTGTGTGTGTATATATATATATATATATATAAATGGAATTTGGAATCGGCAATTATTTTTTCTCATTTTCTGCCCAATTTGGAAAGCCAAATTATTTTTTTATTTCAACCCGGCTCACTGCTGCCACCCCTGCGCTGACTCGGGAGAGACGAAGACTGACACACGCTTCCTCTGAAACGTGTGCCGTCAGTCACCCTCTTCTTTTCACTCTGCAGGCCCACCATACAGCTACTTCAGACCATGCAGCTCTGGGCAACTTGCAGGCAGGCCCACAAGAGCCCATCCAGTCTACAGGGGTCACTGGTGCATGGTCAGCTGAGGACACCCTGGTCAACCTAGGCCCTCCCCATCCATGTGGTGCTCTGCCAATTGTGCGCCGCCCCCAGGAAACTCCCATCCATGGTCGGCAGTGCAATATCCTGGACTCAAACCGGATGCGCCACTTGGGAGCTCCCAGTTGGAAATATTTTAACAGAAATGAAACCCAGACTAGGCTCCCAGCAGTACATAGCTTTTACCTGGGATGTGCAGGCTTGTGATTTAGTTCAGTACACTGTCTTGCACATATGAACCCACAGCACTGGCACTGCAGTGTTGTATGCAATGAAATTAGTTTGAAGACAGGCAGCTATTTGTCTTTGTAGAGGAAATGAGTCCTCCCTTGGGATCATCTGAAATATCTAGTGATGTTATAATCCAGCGGGGTGTCCATGTGTAGAATCCAAGGGCATAAGAGTTCAGGTCTCAGCTGAAGTGATGTTTTAGGGAAGTATCTGTTTTTTCTATGGTGCTATATCATATTCCTACAGTGTTTCAGAAAACCATAGTGGTCTATTGATCTGAACAGTGTTGGATCTAAGTAACGCCACTATTTAGATAATTAATTAAAATAGGGCCCTTTTTGTTCCAAGTTTATGCAAATCAAACATTGAACAGTGCATGTGAGTCTTCAGTGTACAATATTTCTGTCTGTGTCTTTAAACAATGTCTATGCTTTGATCCTCTGCTGTTCAGATCAGTTACATAGATCCAATTCCTTGGTTTTTCTGCCCAGTTTGAAATGGCCAGCGTTGCCTCACCACTTCAACCCACTTGCCAATAAGAAGGATCGAAGATCAATGGACGACCTAAGTGCTACTGTCCAACCAGTCGCCTCTTTTCAACCTGCCAAACCTAACCAATGGATGTTACCAAGCTTCTGAACCAGGACTGTTTGGGAGTCTGACAAGTAGGATTGCAGAACCTTGAAAAATTGAACTTTCTCCAGTTGATTTCCTTCACTAATTCTACAGAAACAGGTGTGGAAAGCTCAGTGCAGCGCTGAGTCAACAGCCAAGATCGACAACTTGGGGTGAACATGATTCTAGCCACTCTCTCAATTGTAAACGCCTGTGTTTTTTACTTCTGTCATATAGCCCTCTCTATTTTAAGCTTGCAGCAACATAACTATCTACTCCACTACAAAAAAGCCCAACTGATGTTCTGGCTAACTATACCCCTACTGTGATCAGCCTCTTTTGGCTAAGGTTTTGAAGTGAGTGGCAGCTGATCTTGCTTTAGTCCACAACACAGCACTGAGACTGCACATCTGACCCAGTTTCACTATCAGTTCTTGTATATCTGTTTGATCTTTAAGCAGCCTTGTCGAATGCTTTCTGGCACTGTAGTGGTTTAATTACACCATGTAACAAATTATTATTATTATTATTTTTTTTTGTTCCTGGTAGTAAATTTCCTAATTGCTTATGCCTCAAAAGTATAGAACATGGCTATTATTCCCCACAAACTTTGCTTTTGTGACCAGGACAGTGATATTTTGAAATTTACCTATTTCCAATGGGAAAACAGGCAAATGTGTGTCTTTTCGTTCACATAAAGTCAGAAAAAAACAACATATGAATCCAAATGAACATGTATTTATACTAAAGTAATACAAAAATGACTACAAAAGATTTACAAAAAACTACTCACTTCTAAATCTTTTGTAGTCATTTTTGTATTACTTTAGTATAAATACATGTTAATTTGGATTCATATGTTGTTTTTTTCTGACTTATGTGAACGAAAAGACACACATTTGCCCGTTTTCCCATTGGAAATAGTGATATTTTGAAATATCACTGTCCTGGTCACAAAAGCAAAGTCTGTGGGGAATAATAGCCATTTTCTATACTTTTGAGGCATAAGCAATTAGGAAATAACACTTACTACCCAGGAACAAAAATTGTGTTACATAGTGTTATCAGCTATTACAGCTATTCCACAAAGCAATTGCACAGGAAGTAGCAACAGAACACCAGGGTAGAGTTTGTAAAAGTCTTGTTTTTGTTCTTCTACCTGAGCAGGGTATTGTTAGACATTTTAAACCAATCTGGTTCTGAATAATAGAGGTCAATATTCTTCTTGGTTCTTTAGGAATTGTCTTTGATCTGGGGAGTTCTGAAGTAGTTGGATACAATACATTACATAAAAGTCTTCATACACCCAAAAATATTTTCTAGTTCATAGTTTCATTGATATTCTGTCAAGTGGGTAATCATATTGGTGTGTTAAATTGCCTAGCAGAAATGCAAATTTATGGACAGGTTTTTGGGTTCTCTAGTGCAGATGACTGTCCATAACCCTTTTTCTGTGCTGTTTCTCTTCAACTGCAGACCCCAACGCATGGAAAAATGGACGCCTTTACAAAGGTTTCCTCTTACTCTTGTTTCTTGTCCTTGTCTTGTCTGTGCTGTCCGCATGTCTTTGTTTTCCTATGCCAGTGTCACCTTTCATGAAGTGCTAGCCGCCGCTGTAGAAAAACAAATGCCTCGTGTGTAGTACTCGTGTGATTTCCTCTTCTTGAGCGTTGATTAAAATGCAGACGAGTTAAACTTTTCACGTTCTGTTTTCACTTTACCATCTCCATCACCCAGCTGTCATCCGCTTGTTAGATCTACTGTGCACCTGGTAAGGCTCTGCATGCTGGAATTATAGGGAAAAAGAGAGCCAGATCATACCACTTTATAAATGGTTAAATCAGAGAAGGCTATCTGACTTAATTTTAGCACAAACACAGAGTTGGAGAACATCAGATAAAATCAGGTTCTGTTTTACGCCTTATAATAAATTTGAGTCATTGATTTATACCCCCTCTGTGCAGTACCATGTGGTTTAATCGGAATGTTCCTGTGAGTACAAACAGCCCAGAATTCAATACAGAAATAACAGTACAGTCGGCGCCACTTAATCGGGACACCGTTAATTAGGATTTCTGTTTAAACTGGGAGAAGGTACTTGCTATTCATGTAGTTTAATTATTTAGTTTAATTGGGACTTCGCTTTGTTTAATTGGGATACAATATTTTCAAGTGATCAACGGAGATTACTGTTCAAAGCAAAGGTTTGTGTAGCGCAGCGCAGTGATTATGCTGTAACTTGCGTAAACCACGTTGAACCCTTGAAGGAGCCAGAGTCTCCTGTGGTTTCTTAGGCTGCTGTTGCAAAGAAAGTTGCCATGTCAGCATTGAAGGTGTCTTGCCTTCTGCTGAGATGTGATTTTTATTCTTTTTCAGCAATTTTCATTTTGTTCAGGAATTTTTAAAAGTCACTTTTGTTGTGATTTTTCTTTTCTTTTAGAAATTAAATAAAACAGTAAAAACGAATTCTCTTGTGCATGTCGTAAATTGTGAATATAAGTGTGGGTAAGGTCAATGCCTCTCGTTTAATTGGGACAGCCATCCCGATAAAGCGGCGTCAACTGTATTTAAAGATGAGAAATAGTAAAATAGTTAATTTCTTTATCCACGCACACAAGCATGCAGGCCTATAGACCAGAAGTGTGTTCAATTAGCAGAGCGCCCCAGGGGCTTTTCCTATTGAACGATCCGCACGCCGCGGGCGCTTCCTAACAGTAGACAGTCAAGCTCAGAACTGCCTCACTGGAGGTTCAAAATGGCCGACCTGCATTATCAGTGCGGTAGCTGCAAATTGATTTTTTTAAATATGGATTTATATGTCCAACACGTGTTTATAAGTAACATTTTTGCTGTCATTCTGGCATTTTAAAACTGATTAATGTGACAGTGACCAATTTTATATTAGAAAAGGAAACACGGCAGATGTGTCTTCCATTTCAGAAAGTGTCAGTAACTTTACATTACAAAAATACAATAATAATAATTGCATACAAAAATTACAAAACTTGCTTAAAGCCACTGTTTTGATACACAGCGATTTCTTGCCTACTGTTGGGGAAACTGCTCACTCCTAACAGATTCAACTATATATTTTATTTCAATTTTTTTTTTTTTTCCTAGGTGTTGAATCAGAAGAATGGGGGAAGTTTCTGCACACAAAAAACAAGGTAATCTTGGTTCCAGTGCTACTTCTCAGTGTGGGATGAGTCTGAATACATTTTTGCAGCGTTGTTACAAATTTACTTTTTCCAGTGTGATTTCAACCAAAAGTGAGGCGGTTGAAGGTAATTGATAATCGGGTTAGGTGAAACGGTGACAACTGTTCATTTGTTTGCATGCAGCTGATTTATGATTTTTATTCAGAGCAAAGCAGCCCAAAAAACGAAACACCTCGCCATCGAGGGTGAGGAGAGAAACGCTGCTGGAGGTGAAGTCCTCACTGCCGCAACTGGGCAGGGGAACATCTCCAGCAGCATCGGGCAAGAGGAAGGTGCTGGCGCCTCTTCCGACCTATGCGCAAAACTGCACCCAAACCGGCCTCAAGGCAGGAGTCTCCAGGGGGGCAAAAGCAAGCCCCCCAAAACCAAAGCGGCCACCTCGGCTTCCCTCCTACGCAGCGTTCGCTCCTCCGACATAAGGCCGGCGCCGTTCACATACCACAACCTGGTGGCCGTGATCATGGCCGTGATGCCAGCTAGGCAAGGCGCTGCCTACTGGCATTTTAACAACAGCCTGTTGGAGGACGAGCGATTTGAGTGGTCTTTCCGGGACTTTTGGACAGTCTGGCACAGCAGGCGATCTTGCTTCCCCAGTTGGCGTCAGTGGTGGGACGTGGGGAAAGCGCAAATCAAGATCCTCTGTCAGGAGTACATGAGGGGCGCGAGCAGGTGGAGGGACTCGCGGATCGAGCGGCTGGAAAGGGAGCTGCTCGATCTGGAGAACCGCCAGGCTCGCGGGAACCAACTCGAGCAGAGCGCGTACGAGAAGAGCACCTTGCGGGACCTGCAGCTCCAGCGGTCCCGGGGTGCATTTGTGCGCTCGCGGGTCCAGTTCCCACGGTTGGCGAGGGCGTCGCCGAAGAGTTTGAGGGCCATTTCCTGAGCTCACCGACACCCTTCAACAAATCGCCAGGCATCGACGGGCTGACCGTGGAGTTCTTCAAAAAGTTTTGGGACTTAATGGGGCCCGCCTTTCCGCGGGTCCTGGCGGAAGCCTACTAGACCGGGGAGATGCCCCTTTCAATGAGACAGGCGGTCATCACACTGCTGCCCAAGAAAGGGGATCTGCTCTGCCTCAAGAACTGGCGCCCGGTCTCGCTGCTATGCACGGACTACAAAATCGTGGCCAAGGCTGCCCCCCGGAGGCTCAAGTCCGTGCTGGCAGACGTGATCCACCCCAACCAGTCCTACACGGTCCCGAACCGGACGATATTTGACAACATCTTCCTGGTTCGGGACCTCCTGCACTACTGCAGGAGGACAGGTTGGTCGGTCTCCTTCCTCTCCCTGGATCAAGAGAAGGCGTTCGACTGGGTGGATCACGAGTATCTCCTTGGAACCCTGAGAGCATTCGGATTCGGGCTGCGGTTTGTGGGCCTGTTCCGGATGCTGTACGCCTCTGCAGAGTGCCTGATCAAGGTCAACTGGTCCCTGACCGTGCCCCATCGCCTTCAGGAGAGGGGTGCGTCAAGGCTGCCCTCTGTCCAGACAACTGTACGCGCTGTGCATCAAGCCCTTCCTCTGCCTCCTTCGCAGGAGTCTCACAGGAGTCTCGGCGCGCTGGACACGAGGATGACGTGCTCCTGGTGGCCTCTGATCCCATTGATCTGGAGAGGATGCGGAGCTGCCAGAGCTTATTCTGTGCCGCGTCCTCTGCCAGGATCAACTGGACCAAATGCTCCGGGTCACTGGTAGATCCCTGGCGGGTGGACTCCCTCCCTGCCGGGTTCCAGCAGTTCCAGTGGAGCGCGGACAGCTTCAAATACCTGGGAGTCCATCCGAGCCCCGCGGATGCCTCGGTTGCAGCCAACTGGGTGGAATTGGAGGAGAAAGTTGCTGCGCAACCGAGGTCGAGGTCGAGGTCGGGTCTGCTGAAACTGCTTTCCTTCAGGGGCAGGGCCAGCTGGTGGCGTTGATGCTGTGGCATGGACTCACAGTCCTGAGCCTGCCCTCTGAGTTTGTCGCCAGGGTCCAGAGGAAGCTGACTGACTTCTTCTGGGCCGGAAAGCACTGGGTCTCTGTCGGGGTGCTGTGCCTTCCTTTGGCCGAGGGAGGGAGGGGTTGGTGTGCATCAAGAGTCAGGTGCACACCATCTGACTACAGACCCTGCAGAGATTCCTGTACGCAGACCCGGCCCCACAGTGGTGCACGCTGGCTTGCCTCCTCCTGCGCCAGCTGCACGACCTGGGCTACGACCGGCAGCTCTTCTGGATCAATCTCCGGGGAATCAGTCTCCCCGAGCTGCCGGTCTTCTACCATGACCTGCTCAAGACCCGGAGCATGTTTTCCGTCGGCCGTGATGCCATTCCGACCGAGGGCGAAGGATTCCTTCTGGAGCCCCTGCTGTACCAACCCCCACCTAGGTGCACAGGCGTTGGAGTCCCTCTCGGTGCGGAGACTGTTGATCTCGGCCAAGGTGACCAGAGTCTGGGATCTCCTGGATCGCGGCCCCTCGGAGTGGCTGACTCCCAAGTTGCTGGTTGCCAGGGCGGCTCGGGGGACAGTCAGAACGGCCCGCCAAGCGATCCAGGAGAGCAAAGCAGCGTTGCACCCAGTCAGGTATCTCGAGGGGGTCCTCGGGACCGGAGAGCAAATTCCCCCCCCCCACCCCCGGCTCTCTGGTCCTGCTGATCCCCTCCGACCACCGGAGAGGGGCGGTCCCTAGAGGGAGGCCCTGTACTCCCTGCTGGTCCCTAGGGGAGCTGGGGACTTGGGATGGAAGGTGCTGCACGGAGCGCTCGCGTCAGGAGAAATCCTGCGTCACTTTACTGACTTGGACGCCGCGTGCCCTTTCAGCAGTCTGTCCGAGTCGGTAGTTCACATTTATTTTTTGTGCGCCAGGCTGCAGCTGTTCTTCCTTCTGTAAAGGAGCCTTCTGCTGCAGTTCTGGCTGCATTTCTCCCCCACTCTTCTCATCTTTGGGCACCCTGTTCGTGGCTCCACCAAGGCGTGAGACCTTCTGGTGAATCTGCTCCTGGCTCTTGCTAGACTGGCCATCTACAAGACCAGGATGTGTAAGATCGCCGGGGACGGTCTCTTTGACTGCAGAGCAATGTTCAGGGCCCTGGTCCGGTCCCGGGTTAATTTAGAGTGCGCCCACACAGAGTCTGCTGGCGACATGTCGGCCTTTGCCGACCAGTGGGGGCCCCCGCCCCCCACCTTTTTGTTTTGAATATTTAATTTGCAGTCCTTTTGAATCGGTTTTCATTTATTTAGTTAATGGCCAGTCTTTGTTAGCACCCCCTTTTGTTTAGGGCGTGCTGAACTGAATTTTCACCATTTGCCTTTGAGCAGCTGGTGCACACCAGCTGCCAATGGGCAGCTGATGTAGTCCGCATACCGGTTATTAAATGGGACTACTACTAAATAGTAATAATAATAAATGAATATCTACATAAATAATAAAATGCACACAAGGGGTGGGCACCTCGTCACACACTTTGACTGAAAATGGAGGTAAATATCCTACTTGCAGTACTTAATTTCCCTGACCTATAATAAGCCATTTTCTATTGCGTTTGTTAGTAATCATACTTTCTGAAAGATCTGGCAAATCTCCAGCTGTCGCATCGTTTCTGTGAAAGCTAAAAAAAAAAAAAACCCTCTTCCGCTGTACTTTTTCTTTGTGATGGTCAGCATATCAGTCTAGCTCAGCAGTTTCCATGGGAATATGTATTGTTTCTATGAGTGTAGACTGTAGTTAAGAACTTCAGAGGCTATAATGCAATCTATTGTGTAACGTGATGGTGTTTTAACTAATCGCACAACGAATTTTAAAACCAAGGGTTAATAAAAAATATACATTGTTTTAAAATGTGTTACGGTCTGGGTTGTACGGTTATAATGAAGAAGTGAAGCACTTGAGATTTTTATTACTGAGTTAAGGGATTGTATTTTGATTGGCCCCCATTTGAAAAGAGTAGTTAGTATTTCTTGGACAACCATGAAGCTTGTGTGAAAGATATATAGACTATTAAGCTAAATGTTGTAAAGCAATGATCCAAACTGTAAGACATCGCTAAGTTGCTTCATAGTTTGCTGTGCTTTGTTTCAGATTTACACAGATTTTGATGAAATCAGACAAGAGATAGAAAATGAAACTGAAAGGATTTCTGGAAACAACAAGGTAACCCTGCTGATTTTATGCTCGTACCCTTCGGTCCGTATCTGCACACTAAATACGCTGCACTTGTTTACATGCTGGGTTGTATTTTTTTTAAATGGGAACTGGGTTTGTTGTTTTGATTGTATTTTATACTGGCTTGCAGTGTTAAGCCCCCCTATAAAACTAAAAAAAAGAATTTTCTAAAAAAATCAAGAATGTGCTGGTGTACTGATGACACACAATGGGGCAAAAATTCACAAAGTATTTTACTCCAATGTTGTTGTTAATACCCCTTTTTATGAAAAGGGAAAACTCCCTTTCAATATTACAATAGAGAAATAATTAAGCTCTTTTGCTGTTTTTTCTTCTAAACACGTTGTAACATTGTTGTATTACTTCTTAAATAATGTATGGCTAAATTGACTGCCGCAAGTGTTAAAAAAAATCAGAATGAAATTACATTTAGGAGCTAAATGTGCTTGTAATTGTTGCATTTATTAAATATTTTCGGGTTTTGGGCAGTAAAGTTGAACACATTATAACTTACTCAAACTTTTTTTGTTTATTATGCCTATCTAGTAACATTGCATGTTGTAGACACTGGTGATTTAGAAAGTTTATTAAAACTGAGTAAATTACTCTGTGGATAATTCAATCCTCATTCTTTTTCCAGGGAATCAGTGCCGAGCCCATTCACCTCAAGATCTTCTCTCCTCACGTTGTGAACCTGACTCTGGTGGATCTGCCAGGGATTACAAAGGTAAAGTGATTCGTTATGAGATTCATCACGATGCAGAGAAACAAATGTCAGGTTCGGAAATGATATGGAGTGAGTTGAATCAAAATACAGGTATCATTATTGGAGCACCGTAACCCAGAACCGCTCCGTATGACTGCAAAGCTCACCAGGTTGTGATGAGTGAAGCAGAACAATGATATATACAAAGTGTCGTTCCTGCAACACCCTGGGGACTGTCTAGATGGATAAGGTTGTCAGTGCAGCCACTGCTTTGAGGAGTGAGCCAGTTGAATTGGAATCCAGTATCTTGTGAAATCACAGAGATCCTTCTGCTTGTGCATGATTGTTGCTGAATAGTTACACACAAACCTAGTTGATAACTTGATGTCACACGACCACAAACATTTCCACACATTGTAGAATTTCACTCGCATTCTGCAGTTTTTCCAGTCAGGGTACGCAGTGGTGACCTGGTCTAGGGAGCAAGTACCAGATCTGCAGGAAAGCTAGCAGAGAGTAAAGTTTCTCTTTGTTTAGGTTCCTGTTGGGGATCAACCGAAGGACATTGAAATCCAGATCCGAGATCTGATCCTGCGTTACATCAGTAACCCCAACAGCATCATCCTGGCTGTGACAGCTGCTAATACTGACATGGCCACCTCGGAGGCGTTGAAGGTGGCCAGGGAGGTGGACCCTGATGGTGAGAGATGTTACAAAATAACGTGTGGTTTTGTAGTATTTTTCTATTTTATATGTTGCTGTGCTTTGTCTGTGTATTTCCTTAAATTCAGCGTGAATTGTGAGTTTTGTTTATTAGATGAACCAAAAGGATATCAAGCTACAGTCAGCACTCACATATCCGACCCTATAATATTTTGATTTCAGTGATGGTTAAACGAATGTGCTGCATATCTGATTATTTCATCTGATTTGACGTGTATGTAGGTGAGCACTTTGTAACCTGCTCCATCCCACCTAAACAACCCTCTGCCCAGCGCACGCACACATGTTTTGTACAAAGAAAAAATACGACTTGCGTTTGAGGAACTTTACAGGGAGAGAGAGATGTATGTGTGTGTGTGTATATATATATATATATATATATATATAGTTGTATATAGTATGTGTGTGTGTATATATATATATAATATATATATATATATATTATATATATATATATATATATATATATATATATATATATATATGTAATATATATATATATATATACACACATATATATACCACACACACACGGATATATATATATATATATGTGTGTGTGTATACATGTAAGTATCTGAGTGTTGTATGTCCGAGTGCTAAATGTATACTGGAAAAGATAGAAAAGAAACAATTGTTAAAAAGTGATGAAACCACTTGAATATAAAAAGGCTCATTTAGAAAATATGTTGTTGGACAAGAGGAATGAGAACTGCACAGTCTGGCATCCCCAAAATTGGTATATTATACAGTACATAAAATGCCTTTTTCAATTTGCATGCAAGTTTTAAACTGACTGACTTGTGTTGAGCGAATCCTTCTGGGTTAATCTAGAAAACAAGACTCACACCAGTGAGCCAGCAACAGAGAGGAGGAGGGCTGGATCAGTCATCAATTGTACAGTGATTTTTTGTGTCTTGATGATTTTTGTACTGAAAAATACATTCTTAATTGAGTTATCGGCTATAACTTTAATACTGACTGTCATCCAAACCTAAACAAATGATAAGCGCCACTCTTACCAGGATGTTTTGTTCCGCTCTCTTTCTTAAGTAATTCAATCTACTTTTAATTGGGGAAAAAAGAAATTAATGTAATGTAATTGAAGTCTCTGCTATTGTGGGAGAGTGAAAGGCAGATAGAGAGAGATAAATAGAGCTGTGTCATAGAGAATTACTTACTAGGGGAGTTAACATGTTTATTTAAAATTAATCGGAATATGGTACTTCAAAAATCACTCCAGTTATACAGCTGCAATCAAACTAGGTGATATTTAGCAAAGGTACCAGGATGAGGCAGTTTTTATACAGCCCGTCTTTAGAATATGTACACATCCTAAATTAATGGGGGGTGGGTAGGTGGGGAAATCAAAAAAATAAACTTTGAAATAAGAAATTGTGAATAGTACTCGGTATTTCACTGCTGTGTCTGTTAGCACTCATTTCAGCATAGCTTGATATTCATGAGGCTTTTGGAAAACTGTAGAACTGTTTGATGTATACAGAACGTTGTTGAATCCATTTAAAAAAAGAAAACCTTTTCTAAATAAGATGCTGTGAATAGTGGCCCAGTATTCTCACGGCTCTGTCTCTGTCACTCTCCAGGAAGGAGGACCCTGGCAGTCATCACCAAACTAGACCTCATGGATGCAGGCACTGATGCCATGGACGTGCTCATGGGCAGAGTCATTCCAGTGAAACTGGGGATCATAGGCGTTGTCAATAGGTAAGAAATTACTAGATGATGTGTCTGTATTAAATGATGGGCTGTAAAATGTTTTTGGCATCCAACACTGTGCCTGACAGAGCATTTGGAGGTATGGGTATGGAAGAAATAATTCCTAGAGCAAATAAGTTGGATGTCCACTGTATGTCTCCGTACATGTTGGTGGAATAACCCCACCCTATTGGGGGGGGGGAGGGGGAGGGGAGGGAGGGGGGGGGGGGGTTCAAACTTGACTTGTTTACATCAAATCTGAAACGGCTTTCCTGTATCGAGTCTAATAGATTAATTATTTGAATTGGGCTTTGTGGTGGTGGTCCACTGTGAATGGCACTATATAAAATATAAATTGATCGATTTGTGCTTTTACAAAACTAATCCGATTCATCGTAGTGAACAGAGGTGTAGCAGTTCATTGTGTATCGAAACATTGATATACTTCTGACACGGGTCTACACAGAGGCTTTAGATACTGGTACTTTACCTGACACATGTAATGGCGCTCTAATATCATTCATTCTTAAAGATAAAGATCCATGGATTGCACTAGCTATAGACCTATCAGTCTTATTATCCTGGCTAAGGCTATTGATATGAGGTTGGAAACTGTCCTTTTCAACTATTATACATGCTGATCATGTTGACGTTGTTTAAAGTGGAGCGTCTGCTGACACTATGAGAAGATTGCAGCATCTTACGTGGAATCGTCAGTCAAGATCTGCCCCTGGTGCTGTAATATCTTTAGATGCAGAAAAGGCCTTTCGATAGGGTTGAGTGGAAATATTTTGTATCCGCCCTGTCAAGGTTTGGTTTTGGCCCCGGTTTCACTGAATGGGTGACTGTACTTTATTCAGGCCCAAGAGCTGCTGTCCTCACTAATGGGTTAATTTCTCCTTTCTTAAAACTATCAAGGAGCACTAGACAGGGTTGCCCCTTTTCACCATTGTTTTAGCACCTCTGGCTGCTGCAGTTAGAGCAAATCCAGGAATCAAAGTAATTCAGGGTGATGACGAGGAGCACAAGTTGCTCCTATACGCTGATGGCTTTTTGTTATTGATCGATGACCCAGTTGCTTCCATTACACCACTGTTGGATACTGGGGCAAAGTGGCTGCTGATCGTGAACAGGTGTATAGCAGGTGCGGTGCTGATGCAGTAATCCAAAGAACAAACAACAAAGTACAGATGAAATGGATTATTTATTTGTTTTTTTAATCCAACAGGTCTGATGACCAGCCAGTAAATAATAAAACTTTTGCAATACAGTATGTATTGCACGATGAAAAACGGGGTTCCACTCCCGTAAATAATAAGCACGGTGCGTTTAACACACACAATTAGACACACACGTTCACAAAGCCCAAAGTGAGTACTCTCAGTGCTTGTGGTGCAGTACAATTAGTGCTAGCAATGTTAATCGTGACTGTAGTACTGTGTTGATGTGGTTTTGTGCTGGCCCTTGGCGACAGCTCCTGATCTGTGTTGGCTGTCTGGTGATTCACAAGCACAGACGGTTACTAACAGACAAAACAAACAAACACTCACAAATACTTTCGTCTTTTGGGAACTCTCCCGGTCCTTCCTGTTCCTCTCAATTTGAACCAAGCGAAGGAAGAGATTAGCATTTCTCTGGCCCCTTTTATGTTATCCCGCATGACCCCTTGGTAAACGATTGCAGCTGCGTCTATAGCTTGCAGCTGCGTCTGTTGCTTGCAGCTACTACCTCGTTTACCTTCCAGGCCAATACGTTCCTGCAACTCTCGCCTCCTTCCAGGCTGACCGACTTCCTGACCTCAGAAACGAGCTGTCAGGCCAGCCCATCCAGAGTCTTCTCCTTTCGCTATTTAGCCCCCTCACAGGTCGAGAGGGAGATTTACAACCAGAACTCATTCTATTTCTGTCACAGATACAGATTAATCTTTTTCCAAAATATTTGGATATAGTCAACAGGTATTATAGTCTGAATATCCAAATTATGAACATTAAGCACAGTGACCCCATGGAAATTTAAATGGATCCCAGGTGGCATGAAATAAAGGGAATTCTGCTTTTCCCAGATCTTAATCAAATGATTTAATATTAACATTACCCCATTACTTATAAATGGAAGATCATTAAACTTACCCTATGGGTAAAGATGAATATTGTTAAAATGATGGTTGCCCCACAATTTAACTATTTCCACAATGTTACCCTTAAACATACCATCCTCAGCATTTAAGCATTTTACTTGATTTGATTATTTGGACCAAAGGATACCAACGTGGAACTCTATAATACAGCTTTTGAAATGGCCATGTTAGCTATACACTGGTGTGTCACTGGCATGCATTTGGATTGGGTTTAGATAGAAAAATCACTGACTCGCCCTTTTTGCCCCATTGATGTTTTATCGCATCGAGCCCCAAAAAAGAGTGGGATTGACAGTGCTAACCCTTCAAAAGAGATATGGACAAAAGTAGGTAAAATTTAATCTCTCCCAGTTTGAACAGACTACCTCTGCTGACAACCCTGTAATTCACATAGGAAAGAGTTATTTTTTGGGGGAACAATGGCTTAATAAAGGTAATTAAATACGTGTTTTAGGTAACTTTTATCCTGCGCAAGTCTGATTTTTTACGACCTGTTACTACAGGACCCGACCCAAACCTGCAACCCGCTGCAACACCATCTTCTTACCAGCGACCCTATCGGACCCACTTTAATAAGACCTGCAACCCGACCCGAACCCACAAGTGTTTGTCCTTTACCTACTGCCTGCGTCGACTGACTCGCATATAGTTTATACAATAGGCCCGTGGTTCTCCGCTGGCTCCCTTCAGGTGGTCCTTGGAAAGGTTACATAATTATGGAAAGAAAGCTGCAGCACCCAAAATGTCAGACCTTAAAAACTCAGCAACAGAAGCATGAAGGAAATGCATACATGGAGAATATCTCAAGTTTAAAAAAAAAAAAAAAAAAAAAAAAGTCTAAATTCTCTGTCCTGTGTAGTTTTGGAGTGTCTAAAATGTATTCTTTACTCTGTCTTAGCGTGTGCTGTTCTTGCGCAGCCAAGCAACTGCTGAATCAACAGCTGTGTGTGGAGCACGGAGTCCACCCGGGAAAGTTGTTAGCAGGCAGTCCTCCACAATGTGAAGCATTGTCTGTTTCTGCCCACATGAGCAGAGTGGGCTGTCTTTAGGCCCCAGTCATAAAGACACGCTGCACACCGACCGTGACCAGTACGATAGCGATTGAGTAAAGTCCAGTCTTGTTGTGGTAGGTCAAAGCCAGGCGGGCGGTCTGTTGGGCCGGCAATGAGGAATTGGTTGCGAGTGTCTCTCTGGAACCACTCCTCTTGCCACTGGGTTGTTGATGACCAATCAGGGTCAGGAAGTGACAGCCAGACCCGGCGTCTAGATTCCAGACGCACCTTTGGTGGATGGAGGATAAAGTCATGCAATGGTAGTGCCGGGTTATCCTGGATCTTGTTGACGATTTTGACCACTGCTTCCTTGCGCCGAATGTGTGGAGGTGTGATGTTGCTCAGCACCGGTAGCCACTGGACCGGAGTTGAGTTAAAAGTGCCGGAGATGGTCCGCATTGCAGAGTTCAGATGAGTGTCAATTTTTTCTTTGCATGCGAACTGCAACACCAGACTGGGGCACGGTACTCAGCTGTTGAGTAGCAGAGAGCAAGGGCTGTGGACCGGCGGACCGGTGTTCGTGCTGCCCATGATATGCCAGCCAACATACTCAGCAAGTAGTTTCGTTCGCAGACTTTCACAGCTGTTTTTATCAGATGGTCGTGGAATGTCAGTGAACAATCCAGGGTAACACCAAGTTAAATTGGGCTGTGGTCGCACTTAAGCCATTTACCACCTAGGACTACATTCAGTTCCTGTGAAGCACTTGCATTGTGCAGGTGAAAAACTGCTGAGACAGTTTTTGTGACGTTTGGTTGGAGTCGCCACTTTTTACAGTAGTCGGATAAGATTGCCATATCAATGTTGAGACGTTGTTTGAAAGCTTGGGCTTGAGTGGCACAGCAGATGTCGTGCGCATACATGAACTTGCATTGGTCATGTACAAGGAAGGTGCAATACAAGAAAACTCCCTATTCTTTACTAGGGAGTTTTCTTGTATTGCACTCGCGTGCACTGAACACAGCAGCTTGTAAAGTAAGGGATAACACACGACAGGGCATGCATTGTGTTGCATTAACATACAGCTGTTGTTGGTTTGGAGGCACAAAGCGAAGCAACACAGCACATAAGCCCCAAGTATTATCCTGCTTATAAAATGGATACAATAAAAAATAAAAAGTGTTTCTGTTTTTCAAAAGAACTAAGTTTTTTATTATATATCCTTCCACTTTGGAGACTAGTCCCGCAAACAAGGTCATATTTATTGTAAACATTAAACTGGAGGTTTTCAACGTTTTCATTTGTTGTAACTAATTAAAATGACAGAAGCCTCCATTCTGGTCTCAGTTGTTCTGTAAACAGAGCTGACATAACCCTGCAATGTTAGCAGTTAGTGACCAAGCATTTAAAAATACCAAAGGAGAATGCACAGGTGGGAATTAGTGTTGGTACAATTTTGTGTGTGGAAGTGGGTTTATTGTGTATCGTTTTGGAGTTGATTTGTATGAGTGAATTATTGTTTACAGACGTGCGCTTGATTGAGACTTGTTGCCTGCTGGGCGGGTCTTGACCAAGTGTCCGTCAATTTAAAAACATCCGCGGGAGCTGGCACGAAGCGACTGCAACACCATGCCAGAAACTGTAAGCGGTGCGTGTGAAGGCAATGACCAGCCAAGGCCATATGAAGCAACAGGAGTCGTCCTATGAATACCGGCTCATCAGTAGGTTAGTTTTAGGGGATAGGGATTCCACGTAATGTATAGCGAGGGTTACGTAGTGTAGCCGGTTCCTGGAGTGGGACGTCTCATTTAATAAGGCTAGCGCTCGCCCTATGTGACACCTTTTTATTTGTAGTTTTTGTACTGGGTTTTATTTTGCCTTTTGTACAGCTTGCTGTATTTGTCCTTTGTGCGTTACCATGGCTGGTAACGTCACATGCCCACCTTCACTTTCTTTCTGTTTTTGTTAATAAATCCTGCGCGCCTGTGCTGGCGTTTCAACTCCACCTCCATGGTGTCTCTGTAGTGCTTAAACAGCGGCTACCCACACATGTGACACGAGCATGACCCTGTCACAAAAGCTAATACAAAAATACATTATTGGCATTTTTTAATTATTGGTCACTAGGCTATCATTGTAGTTTAGTCCGCACTCTTTACGAAGCAATTGAGACTAGCACCGAGGCTAACATAACACAATCAAGTACTTTTCTTGGTCAGCTGAATTACGCGCTGAAGCATAAATTATAATAACAGGCCATTTACATTTTCAAGACAGATTTTTTTTTTTTTTAAGTTGATTACCATTTCTTTGTTTTGTCAAATCAATAAAAGCACAAGCTGCCAAAGTATTTTTTTGTTTTCGATTTCATGAAGTTGTTGACTAGTTAAATCTTTGTGTCTTTTTTTTCTTCTTGAAATGTAGCCACTTATCCACTGTCATGCTTCCGGAAAGATCAAATTTGGCGAAAGGAACGTCACTCATTTTTTAAAAAAACTTTAAAAGACCCCTCACAGCAATGTGTATATTTATTGCAAATTTAATATGTTGTGTATTGGTAATTTATTAATTGAACTGCGCTTTGGCGAAAATAAGTTCAGCTGTGCATTGTACAGTACTATTAACTATATAAAAATCCTCAACCGCCAATCGGCGTGCAGCATCCAAACGTTTCGTTTTATAAATAAAGATTAAAGCTGGAGATTCATAGCTCCGACTGTGCTAGTACCTCATGGGTGTATTGTAACTTCATAGATTTATTAATTGACATGAATCAATTTCTGCTATAATTATAAATTTAAAAATAACAATAATTTGTTTTCCCCTCTAAAATTGTGTCATGAAAAGTGAACTCAAACTGTTCTTTTAAAACTCCAGTTTTAAAATAATTTTGCTCACAGAAACCAGCCTACACATTGCATTAAAACAAAGAAAGGTAAGTCTATGGTTATTCTTAATATTGTAGTGATTTTAATTTTTTTTTTTTTTTTTTTTTTTTTTTGTGCTTATTTTTCAGTTCGCTATACTGATTATTTTGTGGTCCGCCGAGATCAAAAAGAAAATTCAGGTAGTCCGGATATATTTTAACATAGTAACATATCAACTATCCTCTACTTACTTTACTATAAAATACCTGTCTATTCCTTTTGTGCCAGCAGTTGAAAGGGAGCTAGACCTGTGCTTTCGCAGAGATGATTTCAGTCTTGTGGCTGTTGTTCACAAAAACATGACGGTTTTACAAGCAATTAATCAAGTCGCATCTTCATTATTTTAATTCACTATGATTCCAAAAGAATTCTACAGTCCACATTTCTGATTTACCTCTTGCACTGTTCTCCACCACATAAACCCTGCACTTTTATATCACCTCATCCACAGATATTTTTTATCACAAAGCAGACGTGATAAAAGGATCTTATGACGTATCAAACGAGTAGCAAAACAAACAGAATTGCTTAGTCAGCTGACTCTTCCCTAATCACCTCCTGCTTTGGTGCAGGAAATACGTTTACCTTCCAATAAGTCATTTTGGAAAGGGTTACAGACGAGTATGCTGAAAGGACACAAAACGTTTTTGACCCCAAAAAAATGATATTTCCTGATCCACACAAACCACAGACCGCGAAAAAGTTAATGTTACGACCCGAACCGACCTGCTTTGTGGGTCACCAGCGGACAGCATTTCAGCCGCTGTTGTGACTTTGTCAGCAGCACAATCTTGAGCTTGTTGTTTTGGATTGCTTTGCAGGAGTCAGTTGGATATCAATAATAAGAAAGTCGTGGCAGAAGCCATCCGAGATGAATATGCCTTTCTGCAAAAGAAGTATCCTTCTCTAGCCAACAGGAATGGAACCAAATACCTGGCCAGGACTCTGAACAGGTACAGTCTTCATGAATTTTCAAAAATATAGCTACAGAACTGGTCGTACAGTTGTAGTGAAAAAGGTGGTGATGTAAATACTATGCCCAAGTGTTTCTTACTGTGTCTGTTCACTTGATCGGAACACTAGTGCATCTAAATACCCATGTAGCCTTTGTGTAACAAGGTTATGAAAACCTAGCAGTGCATATATGTCTTTTTTTATTGTATCTGTGTTTAGATTTAACACGGTTTGTTTTAAGTCTACTCCAAAGGTATGTATGTACTGAAATGTTAGGTTCTCAGTCTTAGACAATTAACTTCCGCATTGAGTGTTTTAAAAGCGAATTGGAAGCACATTTTATTCTCATTTGGGGCCCTTTTTTATTTACTTGTTTTTTTATTATATTATTTATATAATTGTAAATTGTATTATGTCCTGTGGAGTGGAGTGGGGGGGGGACCATAATAGCATTAACAGTTTGTAATATAACAGACTTTGAGGATTTGCCACCCTTGTGTGTTTCAGGTTGTTAATGCATCACATCCGCGACTGTTTGCCCGAGCTGAAGACCAGAATCAACGTACTGGCTGCCCAGTACCAGTCTCTGCTCAACAGCTACGGGGAGCCGGTGGAGGACAAGAGTGCCACGCTGCTGCAGCTCATCACCAAGTTCGCTTCCGAGTACTGTCACACCATCGAGGGGACCGCCAAGTACATAGAGACCTCCGAGCTGTGAGTGGGGCGGGACCACACTGACTTTCACTTAGCCATCAGCAGCTGAACATTGTCTGCGTTTTGGCTTGTTGGCTTTTGAAAAAGAATAAATCTTGATAGTAGGGGCACTGATCCTTTTTAGATTTAGAAGACTGTGAAACATGGTTTATTGTTATTATAAAGCAATACTTTTGCACAGTAATTATGCAGTTTTCTTATGCTTTTCCCATGGTTGTACTATGTATTTACCATAGTTTGCCAGGTTTTTAAATATTCTTTACAATGCTTAGTCATGCTTTACAATGATTGCAGTATGCTTTATTCAACTTTGCTATGCTTATACTGTGGTAAACTTTTATAAGAGTGCAATTGTCAATTCTATTTTTTCAACACAATTAAATAATCAAGACTAAACAAATTATTAAATTATATCACAATACATATGTATTGTTCCAACTGTACCTGTGAGTGCTGTTGGACTGTTCCAGTAATCTTGTAAAGAATGGGTACACAATGCATCTTACCTCCAAGCTGGCATGGCTGCTATATTATGTCATGTGTTAGTCATATGTTTTTTCTTTTATTTGTGGTTTACCGAGACCATACATGAATTTATAAAATGGCTTGGAAAAATTCAGCTGCCTGAGTGGATAAGCTTGCCGGGTATTCGTCTCGCATTCAGAATGTGCTTTACTATTTAATTTGCGTACTTATCCATTTTATAAGGATGATAAAACACTAAAATGCCTCCCTGAAATGACAGATCTATAACATGGTTCAGTTCCAGTTTTGTTCCTTGTGTTTTAGACGATTCAGTTTTATATATATATAATATATACTTTTTTTATTGCAGGTGTGGTGGCGCTCGGATTTGCTACATATTTCACGAGACTTTCGGTCGCACATTAGAATCGGTGGATCCTCTAGGTGGACTCACTACCATAGACGTCCTAACTGCCATCAGAAACGCCACGGTGAGTGAAATGAGTACATTACAATGCTACTTGAAACACATACATGTACATTTAAAGGGCTGCAGCTTTGTAGCACAACTGGCCAGGTACAAGGGAACACTTGGGGCTGGTTATGGAGCATTGCCTGCTGAAATAAGTTCGTACAGTAACTCCCTTTATAACACTCTGTTTGGGAGCCAGGCATTATAACGAGGTTGTTCAGATTCAGCATACAATCCAACTCGGTAGGTTAGATTTATTAGACTTTTCTTTCAACGCAAGGTTTGCTCTTGTTAGTGGAATAAAGCGAGATTAATGTTTCTGCTCAGGTTGATTCTGCCTACATCTGAGTCTGTTTTATTCCACTTGGTAAGAAGGGGAGCAAATATTGTACCTGAGCAAAAGCTTAGTAAATCTGGGCCAAAATAATATTGCATCATTAAAGCCAAATGCCAGGTTAAAAAGAGAAACTCTTGATCTCTTCCTTGATTGCTGATTTCTCTGTCACCTGTTCCACTATTCAACGGGGCAACACTCTAATGCCTGCAGACTGTTCTAAGATTTAACCAAAACTCTCTTTTGGGTATCATAAGGATCTCGCCCATCTTAGTGCATGTCATTGGTAAAAACAAATCAATCCTAACACGTAGGTCGTGTTCTTGTATCCCAGAGCTGGCTGCGCTTGCTGCTCTGTTTAACGTCACACTCAGCTACTAGAGAAACGCCTTCTCAGAGCTTGCTGTTTATACTCTAGCTGCATAGTTCATGACTTATTCTATTTGTTTGATGTATATAATGAAACAGAATTACATTTTAATTATTTAATTTATCACAATGTTCACCCTTCTTTACATAAAGATAACCTCCACTAACCAGGGGCAGCAGTAGTTTTAGTAGCTATTTGAATTACGATTGGCAGGTCACTCATGATTTCTGGATCGTCTCTTTAGTTCACAGCCTCAGTCAGCCTCCTGCAGCTACTTTTCGGACCTGTGCAGGATCTGCACAGATTTTAGCAGGTGGAGCTTAGTGATATCATGCAGCAGCCCTCGAAGAACACGCATCTGCGCAGTACTGCGGAAATCTGGAACAATGTACTTTGTCAAACAATTAAAGAGTAGCGCTGGTGTGATAAATGCCAGTAGTGTAGGTAGACTAATGTCTAATAAAGACTAATAAAGCCTTGCAATTGAAATAGATAGATTGGTATGCACTACCTACTGTCAAGCAAGCTGTGAACCTGTGCTCCCCAATTTCTGTATGTATCGTAATGTGTTCTGCATGGTTTCATTTCAGGGGCCCCGTCCTGCTCTGTTTGTCCCTGAAATCTCCTTTGAGCTGCTTGTGAAGCGGCAGGTGAAGAGGCTGGAGGAGCCGAGCCTGCGCTGTGTGGAGCTGGTGCACGAGGAGATGCAGAGGATCATCCAGCACTGCAGCAACTACAGTACACAGGTACAGGGGGGCAGAGGGACGGAGAGGCAGGTAATCGGGATTAGAATCTCATCTCCAGCACCCTAGCCTCCAGTTTGGTCCTCAGACACGCAGCTGTCCAGTATGAGTTGCAGTTTAATGATGATCAGATTCTAGAGCAGTCGCTGCAGCTACACTGTATGTAAAGACGTAGAAACTGTCTGGCTGTAAGCGTAGTCTTGGTTAAAACAAAAACATAGCCCCTTGTGGGTATTTGAGGGCCAGGTTTGGAAGTCACTGACCTTGCCCATTTTAGATTGAGTTTCTCACCTTCAGTTTCATGACTTTTCACAGATGAACAGCAACAGACAGATCAAAGAGGCAGCGACCAGCAGACAGTTTTTTTTGTTTGTTGTTTATCTGTTTTTATTTATTTATTATGTAACTTGAAAACTCAAAATCGCAATGCATATCTGCATGTGTTTGAAATAAAGGGGTGATTTTTAATTAACTAAACAGTCTAAACTATTTCTGTGCATGTTTTCCTGAGTCCAGGCAAACAACCCCAGAGGCTGCCAGTAGCACAACATGCTGGGGGAAAAAAAAAAAAGATTAAAAATAGCAAACAGATTGAGTAACATAGACTGAACTGTTATAGTGCTCTGTGAGTGGTGATTATCTACTGATAATTCAAAGGGAAGTAGGACATCACTGGAGTTACCTAAAGCACACAGGTATAAATGGGAGGCAATTAAAGGATAACTGTCTATCTACATTACTGGCATTGTGACAAATACCAGTAGTGTAGGTAGACGGTGGATTCCTGGAAATGTATGCCTTGCAGTAGGAAATGTAGCATAGGTGCATGATTTACCTTCTACAAGTATTGCGACAGATGAATGAATGCAGAAGTCTAGGGAGTTTTTATTTATTTATTTATTTATTTTTAAAACCCCATTCATATCTATTGCCTACTTGATGCATTGGTACCCCTGATAGATATGGTCCCATCTCCAAATTACACAGCTGCAGCAGTGGTGCACATTTAATAGAGATGCCTCTGCCTTCTTCAGGAGCTGCTGAGATTTCCGAAGCTCCACGATGCTATAGTGGAAGTTGTCACATCACTCCTGCGGAAGAGGTTACCAGTTACCAATGAAATGGTAGGTCTGTCTCCTTCATTCACTTACCAGTGAAATGGTAGGTTTGTCACCACTGTTCACTTACCAATGAAATGGTAGGTCTGTCTCCTTCATTCACTTACCAATGAAATGGTAGGTCTGTCTCCTCTGTTCAGTTACCAATGAAATGGTAGGTCTGTCTCCTTCATTCACTTACCAGTGAAATGGTAGGTTTGTCACCACTGTTCACTTACCAATGAAATGGTAAGTCTGTCTCCTCCGTTCACTTACCAATGAAATGGTAGGTCTGTCTCCTCTGTTCAGTTACCAATGAAATGGTAGGTCTGTCTCCTTCATTCACTTACCAGTGAAATGGTAGGTTTGTCACCACTGTTCACTTACCAATGAAATGGTAAGTCTGTCTCCTCCGTTCACTTACCAATGAAATGGTAGGTCTGTCTCCTCTGTTCAGTTACCAATGAAATGGTAGGTCTGTCACTTTTGTTCAGTTGAATACTTGCCAACCATTGGGATCAAGGTCCATTTGATTTAACTTTATTTAAATATAAATTATAAATTATAATGATGTCGTTTGCATAGTTTTTTTAAAACCGTGGTGATCACAGAGAACTGGAGCCAACTGAAGCCAGTGTATTTCCCTAGGTACATAACTTGGTGGCTATTGAACTGGCCTACATCAACACCAAACACCCAGACTTTGCAGATGCCTGTGGGCTTATGAACAGCAACATAGAGGTGAGTCTGTTTTAAAAAGCACTTATTTCAGGTCAGGCTAAGACATGTAAGATACTAAGTCACATTTCAACTAGTGCCTTCTTCAGTGTACACGTGTTTGAGGTAGTGCCTTTACACTGTTGAGGGCACTACCCAAAACCCTTTGTTTTCTTGACTGTCTTTTTTAAATTAAATGTTGGGTGATTGGATGAAATGACCCAGGAAGTGTCACTGTAACAGGCATAGAAACTGAGAACTTCCTTTAACCTAATGTACAGCTGTGGCCAAAAGTTTAGCATCACCTAGAATTAAGACTGTTTATACATAATTTAGATCTTTTATTTAGCATGTAATCAAAGAAACTTCAAAATGATATCACAGAAGTATACCGGAAGCCTTCACAGTAGTGCAGTATTTCATTTTAGATTTCTAAATGACACATTTATACATTTTAGTTTTTCATTAAGTATATGGAAAACTACAAAATGGTGTGTAATTCAGTATGTTAATGTAACGTTCAGCATGTTTCATTAGTTAGTTAATTCTATAGGGTGATGCAAAACTTTTGGACATAGTTGTAGTACCAGATTATCATATTTTAAATATAATGCATGTGTGGTAAAACTTGTTTCTTTAAAACTGCACATCTGAGACACGTGTAGGTAATGGAAATGCAAAACAAGTGGGATTTATGCAATTATTTTATTAGTTACAATGACTTCCAAGTTCTGGATGATTTACCTTGCAAACAGGCAATGTTATTCCTTGTGTATTTGAAGTAACATTACTGATCATCTTTATATGTTCCAGGAGCAAAGACGTAACAGAATGAGGGAGCTGCCACCCTCTGTACCTCGTGATAAGGTGTGGGGGAAATTACTGTTTGCAATATCTTTGTTTCCTAATTAATTCATTCAAATCTATTCTTCTTTAAAAATAAATAGGGACGGGCGGGGTGGGGAATCCTGGAATGGCTCATACTGCTGCACAGCAGGAGTCTTCAATGATCCCCTGTAGTCAGCTGCTGATTTCTTCTGACCTCAGTCTCTCGCCTCCTTCTAGTCCTCCAAAGCTCCTGGCGGGCTCCCTCCTGCCCCCCTGGAGCCCTCCTCTACTGCTGTCGCTGAGGCCGAGGGCACCAAGGTCTGTCATCAGCCATGACGTGGCGGGAGCATGCTGTGTGGATCTTGTGTGGTCTACTGGATACCTCACATTTTTATTTCTGCTTGCACTGCCTGATTTCTCTTAACTTTTATATCTTTTTTTATTATTATTCTCAATAATTTCTAACAAATCTCCTCCCAAAGGCATTTTTGTCTGTATTTCTGTTTTGGTAATCTTTTCAGAAACTTGTACTGCCTATCTTACACCAAAAATAGGCAGAATTCCCTAAAATACTTGCAGAACATCCCTTGATACTTTTGCTGCCTTTTATCTAGTGCATATTGTTAATTTATTTTTAAACACCATCAGCAAAAAATTCAGTCGTAGTAAGAGAAGAACATGTGAGTTTTTCTGCAACTAGATACCCACCACTACAACTGTCCTCAAAGAACAACATTTATTTATTTTTTTGCCTTCTGGATATCAGATTATTTTGCACATTTGTATTTCTGTCTAAATTTAAAGTGATTTAGAGGGACGTTAATTCAATCTGAAGTATGTGACAGTATGACAGTGAGAGTGCAAGATACAGATGCCCACGATAAAACAGTTTGAGGCCCAGGACCAACTGGACATATTTTGGTTACAAAATATCAAAACTAGTATGATTGCTTAATAAAAAAAAGGAAGCCTGGGTTCAAATCTGATTCAGGTAATTGAGTTGAGTATGCTTAGCTGCTGTTATCACCACGTGACAGCAGCTGTGACTTTCCCTGCTCATTTTGCTTCTGCCCCCTCCTCTCCCATAACCCACCCTGAGTGACTGAGCACTCCTCATATATCTCTTCTTCCAGGGAGGCCCGGGCGATGGCACCCAGGACGCAGGCACTGGAGGCTGGAGAGGAATGGTGAAAGCGTCCAAATCCGAAGATGGCCCTTACGAAGAGAAGACCAAGTACATGACTTCACTCCCAGCCAGCCCTCAGAAGGGCCATGCTGTAAACCTGCTGGATGTGGTAGGTACTTCTCATGAATCTTTCAGCTCTCAGTGAAATAGGAAGTATTCACCGCCCCTTGGACGTTTTCACAGTTTGTGAGGCTTTTGAGGTAAGTCTCTACCAGGTTTGCACATCTGGATCATACAATATTCACCCACTCTTCTTGAAAAAATTGTTCAAGCTCTGTCAAGTTGGATGGGGATCCTTGGTGGACAGCAGTCTTGCCACAGATTCTCAATCGGATTCAAGTCCAGGCTTTGACTGGGCCACTCTAGGACATTCACTTTTTTGTTCTTAAGCCACTCCAGTGTTGCTTTGGCTGTGTGCTTGGGTCATTGTCCTGCTGAAAAGTGAATCTCAGTCTCAGTCTTAGGTCTTTTGCAGACTGAAGCAGGTTTTTCTCAAGGATTTGCCTGTATTTAGCGCCATCCATTTCGCCCTCTACCCTGACAAGCTTCCCAGTCCTTGCTGATGAAAAGCATCCCCATAGCATTATGTTGCCACCACCATGCTTCACAGTAGGGATGGTGTTACCTGGGTGATGTGCTGTTTTGGGTTTGCGCCAGACATAACACTTTGTATTTAGGCCAAATAGTTCACTTTTTGTTTCATCGGACCACAGAATCTTTTGCCACATCTTTTCAGTGTCTCCCACGTGCCTTTTTGCAAATTCCAAGCAGGAATGGCTTCCTTCTTGCCACTCTTCCATACAGGCCAGACAGTTTCTCCCATCTCAGCCATGGAACACTGTAGGTCTTTCACAGTTGTCATTGGCCTCTTGGTGGCTTCTCTGACCAATGCCCTTCTTACCCGGCTGCTCAGTTTGGGAGGATGGCCTGCTCTATGCAGATTCTGGGTGGTGCAGTATACCTTCCACTTCTTAATAATCGACTTGATTGTGCTCCAAGGGATATTCAGTGCCATTTGAAATCTTTTTATACCCCTCACTTGATCTGTGCCTTTCCACAATTTTATCCCGGAGTTGTTTTGAAAGCTCCTTGGTCTTCATGGTAGTATCTTTGCTATGAATGCACTACCCAGGACCTTACAGAGACAGGTGTATTCATGAAATCATGTGAACCACTTTTACTGCACACAGATGGACTCCATTTAACTTATTGTGTGAATTCTGAAGGCAATTGGTTGCACCTGAGCTTATTTAGGAGTGTAATAGTAAAGGGGGTGAATACTTATCTAATGAAGACTTTTCAGGTCTGTGTCGTCCGTCTGTCTGTCCATCCCCCATTTTTTCACACGTTGAAAGTGTTAAGTTGGGTAAATCAAAGGGAAAAAAATCCCATTTAAAAGCATCAAGATTTCAGGTTGTAACTCAACAAACTGTGAAAACATTCAAGGGGGGTGAATACTTCCTTTAGGCACTCTATATGGAATAGAATATTGGTACTGTGTGTGTGTGTGTGTGTGTGTGTGTGTGTGTGTATATATATATATATATATATATATATATATATATATATATATATATATATATATATATATATATATATATTTGTATCATAGATTAATGAAGTCATTCCTTTAACCTTACCCGTCGTACTTTTACTTTCACTATGTGGGTGCACATTGTATCTGGCACTAAAAACAGTACTTGCCATACATGCTCTTTCTAGTTTGTGATCCTGTAAAGCAGCTGTAGGTTTCTGCAGGGCAGTGGGCAGCTCCTCCAATTAACCACTTGTGTTCTGCACTCTTCAGCCAGTGCCAGTGGCCAGGAAACTGTCGGCCAGGGAGCAGCGCGACTGCGAGGTCATCGAGCGGCTCATCAAGTCCTATTTCTTGATCGTCAGGAAGAATATTCAGGACAGGTAACTCTTTAAAAAGTACTATACTGTTATATCAGGGGTTCTCAAACTTTTTTTTTTGCTGGGCCCCCCTTTGGAAATGTTTCAGACTGTGACGACCCCCCACCCCACTCCGCAGTGGGATATCATATGAAATTGCTGTACTTCACTGGTCCCCAACCTTTGCTGGCTCATAGGCAACAAGAAGTAACGCTCCCCAGGCAACATCATACTTTGCTCTACCTATCAGCCTTAAGAAACATGTATAGGAAACAAGATTGCTCTCCCTCAGTCTAAGGAAACATTTATGTGTGTAAAATAAAATATAGGACAGTGGCGTTTGTAGAGTATAGCACACAGTGGGGCACCAAGGGGGGCCCGATTTAATTATGGAAGGACACTTCAGGGGTTCTACAGTGTTTTCACATATAACAAAATGTCACACAAAAATAACTGTGTTGATTAAGAATAAGAAATCTGCAATGGCATAATCTAAATCAA